>NC_092158.1:646665-757700 GCF_045791955.1 Oncorhynchus clarkii lewisi | reverse complement strand
ATACCACAGCTCAGCCTACATTACTATTAGTATTATTAATACCACAGAACAGCCTATATTACTATTAGTATTACCACAGCTCAGCCTACATTACTATTAGTATTACCACAGCTCAGCCTACATTACTATTAGTACTACCAAAGCCAAGCCTACTTTACAATTCATATTAGTACTACCACAGCTCAGCCTACATTACTATTAGTATTGCCACAGCTCAGCCTACATTACTTTTAGTATTAGTAATACCACAGCGCAGCCTACATTACTACTAGTATTAGTACTACCACAGCTCAGCCTACATTACTATTAGTATTATTAATACCACAGATCAGCCTATATTACTATTAGTATTACCACAGCTCAGCCTACATTACTATTAGTATTACCACAGCTCAGCCTACATTACTATTAGTACTACCACAGCCAAGCCTACTTTACAATTCATATTAGTACTACCACAGCTCAGCCTACATTACTATTCGTATTGCCACAGCTCAGCCTACATTACTAGTAGTATTAGTACTACCACAGCTCATCCTACATTACTATTAGTATTACCACAGATCCGTCTACATAACTATTAGTACTACCACAGCCCAGCCTACATTACTATTAGTATTACCACAGCTCAGCCTGCATTACTATTAGTACTACCACAGCTCAGCCAACATTACTATTAGTACTACCACAGTTTAGCCTACATTACTATTAGTAGTAGTACTACCACAGCTCAGCCTGCATTACTATTAGTATTATTAATACCGCAGCTCAGCCTACATTACTTTTAGTATTAGTAATACCACAGCGCAGCCTACATTACTACTAGTATTAGTACTACCACAGCTCAGCCTACATTACTATTAGTATTATTAATACCACAGATCAGCCTATATTACTATTAGTATTACCACAGCTCAGCCTACATTACTATTAGTATTACCACAGCTCAGCCTACATTACTATTAGTACTACCACAGCCAAGCCTACTTTACAATTCATATTAGTACTACCACAGCGCAGCCTACATTACTATTAGTATTGCCACAGCTCGGCCTACATTACTAGTAGTATTAGTACTACCACAGCTCAGCCTACATTACTATTAGTATTACCACAGATCAGCCTGTATTACTATTAGAATTACCACAGCTCAGCCTACATTACTATTAGTATTACCACAGCTCAGCCTACATTACTATTAGTACTACCACAGCCCAGCCTACATTACTATTCATATTAGTACTACCACAGCTCAGCCTACATTACTATTAGTATTGCCACAGCTCAGCCTACATTACTAGTAGTATTAGTACTACCACGGCTCAGCCTACATTACTATTAGTATTACCACAGATCCGTCTACATAACTATTAGTACTACCACAGCCCAGCCTACATTACTATTAGTATTACCACAGCTCAGCCTGCATTACTATTAGTACTACCACAGCTCAGCCAGCATTACTATTAGTACTAGCACAGCTCAGCGCCTACATTACTATTAGTAGTAGTACTACCACAGCTCAGCCTACATTACTATTATTATTAGTACTACCACAGCTCAGCCTACATTACTATTAGTAGTAGTACTACCACAGCTCAGCCTACATTACTATTAGTATTACCGCAGCTCATCCTACATTACTATTAGTAGTAGTACTACCACAGCTCAGCGCCTACATTACTATTAGTAGTAGTACTACCACAGCTCAGCCTACATTACTATTATTATTAGTACTACCACAGCTCAGCCTACATTACTATTATTATTAGTACTACCACAGCTCAGCCTACATTACTATTATTATTAGTACTACCACAGCTCAGCCTACATTACTATTAGTAGTAAAACTACCACAGCTCAGCCAACATGAATATTAGTATTACTGCAGCTCGACCTACATTACTGTTAGTAGTAGTACTACCACAGCTCAGCCTACATTACTATTAGTACTACCACAGCTCAGCCTACATTACTATTAGTACTACCACAGCTCAGCCTACATTACTATTAGTACTACCACAGCTCAGTCTACATTACTATTAGTACTACCACAACTCAGCCTACATTACTATTAGTAGTAGTACTACCACAGCTCAGCCTACATTACTATTAGTACTACCACAGCTCAGCCTACATTACTATAAGTATTACCGCAGCTCAGCCTACATTACTATTAGTACTACCACAGCTCAGCCTACATTACTATTAGTACTACCACAGCTCAGCCTACATTACTATTAGTACTACCACAGCTCAGCCTACATTACTATTCGTATTAGTATTACCACAGCTCAGCCTACATTACTATTAGTACTACCACAGCTCAGCCTACATTACTATTCATATTAGTATTACCACAGCTCAGCCTACATTACTATTAGTACTACCACAGCTCAGCCTACATTACTATTAGTATTAGTACTACCACAGCTCAACCTACATTGCTATTAGTACTACCACAGCTCAGCCTACATTACTAGTAGTATTAGTACTACCACAACCCAGCCTACATTATCTTTAGTACTGCCACGGCGCAGCCTGCATTGCTAGTAGAATTAGTACTACCACAGCTCAGCCTACATTACTATTAGTATTACCACAGCTCAGCCTACATTACTAGTAGTATTATAACTACCACAGCTCAGCCTACATGACTATTAGTACTACCACGGCTCAGCCTGTATTAGTATTAGTATTACCACAGCTCAGCCTACATTACTAGTAGTATTATAACTACCACAGCTCAGCCTACATGACTATTAGTACTACCACGGCTCAGCCTGTATTAATATTAGTATTACCGCAGCTCAGCCTACATTACTATTAGTAGTAGTACTACCACAGCTCAGCCTACATGAATATTAGTATTACTGCAGCTCAGCCTACATTACTGTTAGTAGTAGTACTACCACAGCTCAGCCTACATTACTATTAGTAGTAGTACTACCACAGCTCAGCCTACATTACAATTAGTACTACCACAGCTCAGCCTACATGAATATAAGTATTTCTGCAGCTCAGCCTACATTACTGTTAGTAGTAGTACTACCACAGCTCAGCTTACATTACTATTAGTACTACCACAGCTCAGCCTACATGAATATAAGTATTTCTGCAGCTCAGCATACATTACTATTAGTAGTAGTACTACCACAGCCCAGCCTACTTTATTATTAGTACTACCACGGCGCAGCCTACATTACTAGTAGTAGTAGTACTACCACAGCTCAGCCTACATTACTATTCGTAGTAGTACTACCACAGCTTAGCCTACATTAATATTAGTACTACCACAGCTCAGCCTACATTACTATTAGTACTACCACAACTAAGCCTATATTACTATTAGTAGTAGTACTACCACAGCTCAGCCTACATTACTATTAGTACTACCACAGCACAGCCTACATTACTATTAGTACTACCACAGCTCAGCCTACATTACTATTCGTATTAGTATTACCACAGCACAGCCTACATTACTATTAGTACTACCACAGCTCAGCCTACATTACTATTAGTATTGCCACAGCTCAGCCTACATTACTAGTAGTATTAGTACTACCAAAGCTCAGCCTACATTCCTATTGGTACTACCACAGATCAGCCTACATTACTATTCGTATTAGTATTACCACAGCTCAGCCTACATTACTATTAGTACTACCACCGCTCAGTCTACTTTACTGTTAGTACTACCACAGCTCAGCCCACATTAATATTAGTACTACCACAGCTCAGCCTATATTACTATTCGTATTAGTACTACCACAGCCCAGCCTACATTACTATTAGTACTACAACAACTCAGTCTACTTTACTGTTAGTACTACCACAGCTTAGTCTACATTACTAGTAGTATTAGTACTACCAGAGCCCAGCCTACATTACCATTAGTACTACCACGGCGCAGCCTACATTGCTAGTAGTATTAGTACTACCACAGCTCAGCCTACATTACTATTAGTGTTGCCGCAGCTCAGCCTACATTAATATTAGTAGTAGTACTACCACAGCTCAGCCTACATGACTATTAGTATTACCACAGCTCAGCCTACATTACTAGTATTATTAGTACTACCACAGCTCAGCCTACATGCCTATTAGTACTAACACAGCTAAGCCTGCATTACTATTAGTAGTAGTACTACCACAGCTCAGCCTACATTACGATTAGTAGGTAGTACTACCACATTTCAGTCTACATTACTATTACTATTAGTACTACCACAGCTCAGCCTACATGACTATTAGTACTACCAACGCTTAGTTTACTTTACTGTTAGTACTACCACAGCTCAGCCTACATTACTATTAGTACTACCACAGCTCAACCTATATCACTAGTATTAGTACTACCACAGATCATCCTACATTACTATTAGTACTACCACAGCTCAGCCTGCATTGCTAGTAGTATTAGTACCACCATAGCTCAGCCTACAATACTATTAGTACTACCACAGCTCAGCCTACATTACTAGTAGTATTAGTACTACCACGGACCAGCCTACATTAATATTAGTACTACCACGGCACAGCCTACATTACTAGTAGTATTAATACTGCCACAGCTCAGCCTACATTGCTATTAGTATTACCACAGCTCAGCCTACATAACTATTAGTACTACCACAGCTCAGCCTACATTACTATACGTATTACCGCAGCTCAGCCTGCATTACTATTAGTAGTAGTACTACCACAGCCAAGCCTACATTACTATTAGTAGTAGTACTACCACAGCTCAGCCTACATGGCTATTAGTATTACCACAGCTCAGCCTACATTACTATTGGTACTACCACAGCTCAGTCTACATTACAATACGTACTACCACAGCTCAGCCTACATTACTAGTAGTATTATTACTACCACCGCCCAGCCTACATTACTAGTAGTATTATAACTACCACAGCCCAGCCTACATTAATATTAGTACTACCACGGTGCAGCCTACATTACTAGTAGTATTAGTACTACCACAGCTCAGCCTACATAACTATTAGTATAACCACAGCTCAGCCTACATTATTATTAGTAGTAGTAATACCACAGCCCAGCCTACATTACTATTAGTAGTAGTGCTATCACAGCTCAGCCTACATTACTATTCGTTCTACCACGGCGCAGCCTACATTACTATTAGTACTACCACAGCTCAGCCTACATTACTATTCATATTATTACTACCACAGCTCAGCCTACATTACTATTAGTAGTAGCACTACCACAGCTCAGCCTACATTACTATTAGTACTACCACAGCTCAGCCTACATTACTATTAGTAGTAGTACTACCACAGCTCAGCCTACATTACTATTAGTAGTAGTACTACCACAGCTCAGCCTACATTACTATTAGTACTACCACAGCCCAGCCTACATTACTATTAGTTCTACCACGGCGCAGCCTACATTACTATTAGTACTACCACAGCTCAGCCTACATTACTATTCATATTATTACTACCACAGCTCAGCCTACATGACTATTAGTACTACCACAGCTCAGCCTGCGATACTATTAGTAGTAGTACTACCACAGCACAGCCTACATTACTATTAGTAGTAGTACTAGCACAGCTCAGTCTACATTACTATTACTATTAGTACGACCACAGCTCAGCCTACATGACTATTAGTACTACCACCGCTCAGCCTACTTTACTGTTAGTACTACCACGGCTCAGCCTACATTACTATTAGTACTACCACAGCTCAGCCTACATTACTATTAGTACTACCACGGCGCAGTCTACATTACTATTAGTATTAGTACTACCAAATCCCGGCCTACATTACTATTAGTACTACCATGGCTCAACCTACATTACTATACGTATTACCGCAGCTCAGCCTACATTACTATTAGTAGTACTACTACCACAGCCCAGCTTACATTACTGTTAGTACTAGTACAACCACAGCTCAGCCTACATGACTATTAGTATTACCACAGCTCAGCCTACATTACTAGTAGTATTAGTACTACCACAGCTCAGCATACATGACTATTAGTACTACCACAGCTCAGCCTGCATTAGTATTAGTATTAGTACTACCACAGCCCAGCCTACATTAATATTAGTACTACCACGGTGCATCCTACATTACTAGTAGTATTAGTACTACCACAGCTCAGCCTACATGAATATAAGTATTTCTGCAGCTCAGCCTACATTACTATTAGTAGTAGTACTACCACAGCCCAGCCTGCTTTATTATTAGTACTACCACGGCGCAGCCTACATTACTAGTAGTAGTAGTACTACCACAGCTCAGCCTACATTACTATTAGTAGTAGTACTACCACAGCTTAGCCTACATTAATATTAGTACTACCACAGCTCAGCCTACATTACTATTAGTACTACCACAGCTCAGCCTACATTACTATTAGTAGTAGTACTACCACAGCTCAGCCTACATTACTATTAGTACTACCACAGCACAGCCTACATTACTATTAGTACTACCACAGCTCAGCCTACATTACTATTCGTATTAGTATTACCACAGCACAGCCTACATTACTATTAGTACTACCACAGCTCAGCCTACATTACTATTAGTATTGTCACAGCTCAGCCTACATTACTAGTAGTATTAGTACTACCAAAGCTCAGCCTACATTCATATTGGTACTACCACAGATCAGCCTACATTACTATTCGTATTAGTATTACCACAGCTCAGCCTACATTACTATTAGTACTACCACCGCTCAGTCTACTTTACTGTTAGTACTACCACAGCTCAGCCCACATTAATATTAGTACTACCACAGCTCAGCCTATATTACTATTCGTATTAGTACTACCACAGCTCAGCCTACATTACTATTAGTACTACAACAACTCAGTCTACTTTACTGTTAGTACTACCACAGCTCAGCCTACATTACTATTAGTACTACCACAGCTTAGTCTACATTACTAGTAGTATTAGTACTACCAGAGCCCAGCCTACATTACTATTAGTACTACCACAGCGCAGCCTACATTGCTAGTAGTATTAGTACTACCACAGCTCAGCCTACATTACTATTAGTGTTGCCGCAGCTCAGCCTACATTAATATTAGTAGTAGTACTACCACAGCTCAGCCTACATGACTATTAGTATTATCACAGCGCAGCCTACATTGCTAGTAGTATTAGTACTACCACAGCTCAGCCTACATTACTATTAGTACTACCACAGCTCAGCCTACATTACTATTCATATTATTACTACCACAGCTCAGGCTACATTACTATTCGTAGTAGTACTACCACAGCTCAGCCTACATTACTATTAGTAGTAGCACTACCACAGCTCAGCCTACATTACTATTAGTACTACCACAGCTCAGCCTACATTACTATTAGTACTACCACAGCTCAGCCTGCGATACTATTAGTAGTAGTACTACCACAGCACAGCCTACATTACTATTAGTAGTAGAACTAGCACAGCTCAGTCTACATTACTATTACTATTAGTACGACCACAGCTCAGCCTACATGACTATTAGTACTACCACCGCTCAGCCTACTTTACTGTTAGTACTACCACGGCACAGCCTACATTACTATTAGTAGTAGTACTAGCACAGCTCAGTCTACATTACTATTACTATTAGTACGACCACAGCTCAGCCTACATGACTATTAGTACTACCACCGCTCAGCCTACTTTACTATTAGTACTACCACAGCTCAGCCTACATTACTATTAGTACTACCACAGCTCAGCCTGCGATACTATTAGTAGTAGTACTACCACAGCACAGCCTACATTACTATTAGTAGTAGAACTAGCACAGCTCAGTCTACATTACTATTACTATTAGCACTACCACAGCTCAGCCTACATTACTATTAGTACTACCACAGCTCAGCCTACATTACTATTAGTACTACCACAGCTCAGCCTGCGATACTATTAGTAGTAGTACTACCACAGCACAGCCTACATTACTATTAGTAGTAGAACTAGCACAGCTCAGTCTACATTACTATTACTATTAGTACGACCACAGCTCAGCCTACATGACTATTAGTACTACCACCGCTCAGCCTACTTTACTGTTAGTACTACCACAGCTCAGCCTACATTACTATTAGTACTACCACAGCTCAGCCTACATTACTATTAGTACTACCACGGCGCAGTCTACATTACTATTAGTATTAGTACTACCAAATCCCGGCCTACATTACTATACGTATTACCGCAGCTCAGCCTACATTACTATTAGTAGTACTACTACCACAGCCCAGCTTCCATACTGTTAGTACTAGTACAACCACAGCTCAGCCTACATGACTATTAGTATTACCACAGCTCAGCCTACATTACTAGTAGTATTAGTACTACCACAGCTCAGCATACATGACTATTAGTACTACCACAGCTCAGCCTGCATTAGTATTAGTATTAGTACTACCACAGCCCAGCCTACATTAATATTAGTACTACCACGGTGCATCCTACATTACTAGTAGTATTAGTACTACCACAGCTCAGCCTACATAATAACTATTAGTATAACCACAGCTCAGCCTACATTATTATTAGTAGTAGTACTACCACAGCACAGCCTACATTACTATTAGTAGTAGTACTACCACAGCTCAGCCTACATTACTATTAGTACTACCACAGCTCAGCCTACATTACTATTAGTAGTAGTACTACCACAGCTCAGCCTACATTACTATTAGTACTACCACAGCACAGCCTACATTACTATTAGTACTACCACAGCTCAGCCTACATTACTATTCGTATTAGTATTACCACAGCTCAGCCTACATTACTATTAGTACTACCACAGCTCAGCCTACATTACTATTAGTATTGCCACAGCTCAGCCTACATTACTAGTAGTATTAGTACTACCACAGCTCAGCCTACATTCCTATTAGTACTACCACAGATCAGCCTACATTACTATTCGTATTAGTATTACCACGGCTCAGCCTACATTACTATTAGTACTACTCAGCCTACATTAATATTAGTAGTAGTACTACCACAGCTGAGCCTACATTACTATTAGTAGAAGTACTATCACAGCTCAGTCTACATTACTATTACTATTAGTAAAACCATGGCTCAGCCTAGATGACTATTAGTACTACCACCACCCAGTCTACTTTACTGTTAGTACTACCACAGCTCAGCCTACATTACTATTAGTAGTAGTACTACCACAGCTTAGCCTACATTAATATTAGTACTACCACAGCTCAGCCTACATTACTATTAGTAGTAGTACTACCACAGCTCAGCCTACATTACTATTACTATTAGTAAAACCATGGCTCAGCCTAGATGACTATTAGTACTACCACCACCCAGTCTACTATACTGTTAGTACTACCACAGCTCAGCCTACATTACTATTAGTAGTAGTACTACCACAGCTAAGCCTACATTAATATTAGTACTACCACAGCTCAGCCTACATTACTATTAGTACTACCACAGCTCAGCCTACATTACTATTAGTAGTAGTACTACCACAGCTCAGCCTACATTACTATGAGTACTACCACAGCACAGCATTACTAGTACTATTAGTACTACCACAGCACAGCCTACATTACTATTAGTACTACCACAGCTCAGCCTACATTACTATTAGTATTGCCACAGCTCAGCCTACATTACTAGTAGTATTAGTACTACCACAGCTCAGCCTACATTCCTATTAGTACTACCACAGATCAGCCTACATTACTATTCGTATTAGTATTACCACAGCTCAGTCTACATTACTATTAGTACTACTCAGCCTACATTAATAATAGTAGTAGTACTAAAACAGCTGAGCCTACATTACTATTAGTAGAAGTACTATCACAGCTCAGTCTACATTACTATTACTATTAGTAAAACCATGGCTCAGCCTAGATGACTATTAGTACTACCACCACCCAGTCTACTTTACTGTTAGTACTACCACAGCTCAGCCTACATTACTATTAGTAGTAGTACTACCACAGCTTAGCCTACATTAATATTAGTACTAACACAGCTCAGCCTACATTACTATTAGTACTACCACAGCTCAGCCTACATTACTATTAGTAGTATTACTACCACAGCTCAGCCTACATTACTATTAGTACTACCACAGCACAGCCTACATTACTATTAGTACTACCACAGCTCAGCCTACATTACTATTCGTATTAGTATTACCACAGCTCAGCCTACATTACTATTAGTACTACCACAGCTCAGCCTGCATCAGTATTAGTATTAGTACTACCACAGCCCAGCCTACATTAATATTAGTACTACCACGGTGTATCCTACATTACTAGTAGTATTAGTACTACCACAGCTCAGCCTACATAACTATTAGTATAACCACAGCTCAGCCTACATTATTATTAGTAGTAGTAATACCACAGCCCAGCCTACATCACTATTAGTAGTAGTACTACCACAGCTCAGCCTACATTACTATTAGTACTACCACAGCTCAGCCTACATTACTACTAGTAGTAGTACTACCACAGCTCAGCCTACATTACTATTAGTACTACCACAGCACAGCCTACATTATTTTTTGTACTACCACAGCTCAGCCTACATTACTATTCGTATTAGTATTACCACAGCTCAGCCTACATTACTATTAGTACTACCACAGCTCAGCCTACATTACTATTAGTATTGCCACAGCTCAGCCTACATTACTAGTAGTATTAGTACTACCACAGCTCAGCCTACATTCCTATTAGTACTACCACAGATCAGCCTACATTACTATTCGTATTAGTATTACCACAGCTCAGCCTACATTACTATTAGTACTACTCAGCCTACATTAATATTAGTAGTAGTACTACCACAGCTGAGCCTACATTACTATTAGTAGAAGTACTATCACAGCTCAGTCTACATTACTATTACTATTAGTAAAACCATGGCTCAGCCTAGATGACTGTTAGTACTACCACCACCCAGTCTACTTTACTGTTAGTACTACCACAGCTCAGCCTACATTACTATTAGTAGTAGTACTACCACAGCTTAGCCTTCATTAATATTAGTACTACCACAGCACAGCCTACATTACTATTAGTACTACCACAGCTCAGCCTACATTACTATTCGTATTAGTATTACCACAGCTCAGCCTACATGACTATTAGTACTACCACCGCTCAGTTTACTTTACTGTTAGTACTACCACAGCTCAGCCTACATTACTATTAGTACTACCACAGCTCAACCTATATCACTAGTAGTATTAGTACTACCACAGATCATCCTACATTACTATTAGTACTACCACAGCTCAGCCTGCATTGCTAGTAGTATTAGTACCACCATAGCTCAGCCTACAATACTATTAGTACTACCACAGCTCAGCCTACATTACTAGTAGTATTAGTACTACCACGGACCAGCCTACATTAATATTAGTACTACCACGGCACAGCCTACATTACTAGTAGTATTAATACTTCCACAGCTCAGCCTACATTGCTATTAGTATTACCACAGCTCAGCCTACATAACTATTAGTACTACCACAGCTCAGCCTACATTACTATACGTATTATCGCAGCTCAGCCTACATTACTATTAGTAGTAGTACTACCACAGCCAAGCCTACATTACTATTAGTAGTAGAACTACCACAGCTCAGCCTACATGGCTATTAGTATTACCACAGCTCAGCCTACATTACTATTGGTACTACCACAGCTCAGTCTACATTACAATACGTACTACCACAGCTCAGCCTACATTACTAGTAGTATTATAACTACCACAGCCCAGCCTACATTAATATTAGTACTACCACGGTGCAGCCTACATTACTAGTAGTATTAGTACTACCACAGCTCAGCCTACATAACTATTAGTATAACCACAGCTCAGCCTACATTATTATTAGTAGTCGTAATACCACAGCCCAGCCTACATTACTATTAGTAGTAGTGCTATCACAGCTCAGCCTACATTACTATTAGTACTCCCACAGCTCAGCCTACATTACTAGTAGTATTACTACTACCACAGTCCAGCCTACATTACTATTAGTTCTACCACGGCGCAGCCTACATTACTATTAGTACTACCACAGCTCAGCCTACATTACTATTCATATTATTACTACCACAGCTCAGGCTACATTACTATTCGTAGTAGTACTACCACAGCTCAGCCTACATTACTATTAGTAGTAGCACTACCACAGCTCAGCCTACATTACTATTAGTACTACCACAGCTCAGCCTACATTACTATTAGTAGTAGTACTACCACAGCTCAGCCTACATTACTATTAGTAGTAGTACTACCACAGCTCAGCCTACATTACTATTAGTACTACCACAGCCCAGCCTACATTACTATTAGTTCTACCACGGCGCAGCCTACATTACTATTAGTACTACCACAGCTCAGCCTGCGATACTATTAGTAGTAGTACTACCACAGCACAGCCTACATTACTATTAGTAGTAGTACTAGCACAGCTCAGTCTACATTACTATTACTATTAGTACGAACACAGCTCAGCCTACATGACTATTAGTACTACCACCGCTCAGCCTACTTTACTGTTAGTACTACCACAGCTCGGCCTACATTACTATTAGTACTACCACAGCTCAACCTACATTACTATTAGTACTACCACGGCGCAGTCTACATTACTATTAGTATTAGTACTACCAAATCCCGGCCTACATTACTATACGTATTACCGCAGCTCAGCCTACATTACTATTTGTAGTACTACTACCACAGCCCAGCTTACATTACTGTTAGTACTAGTACAACCACAGCTCAGCCTACATGACTATTAGTATTACCACAGCTCAGCCTACATTACTAGTAGTATTAGTACTACCACAGCTCAGCATACATGACTATTAGTACTACCACAGCTCAGCCTGCATTAGTATTAGTATTAGTACTACCACAGCCCAGCCTACATTAATATTAGTACTACCACGGTGCATCCTACATTACTAGTAGTATTAGTACTACCACAGCTCAGCCTACATAATAACTATTAGTATAACACCAGCTCAGCCTACATTATTATTAGTAGTAGTACTACCACAGCCCAGCCTACATTACTATTAGTAGTAGTACTACCACAGCTCAGCCTACATTACTATTAGTAGTAGTACTACCACAGCTCAGCCTACATTACTATGAGTACTACCACAGCACAGCCTACATTACTATTAGTACTACCACAGCTCAGCCTACATTACTATTCATATTAGTATTACCACAGCTCAGCCTACATTACTATTAGTACTACCACAGCTCAGCCTACATTACTATTAGTATTGCCACAGCTCAGCCTACATTACTAGTAGTATTAGTACTACCACAGCTCAGCCTACATTCCTATTAGTACTACCACAGATCAGCCTACATTACTATTCGTATTAGTATTACCACAGCTCAGCCTACATTACTATTAGTACTACCAAAGCCAAGCCTACTTTACAATTCATATTAGTACTACCACAGCTCAGCCTACATTACTATTAGTATTGCCACAGCTCAGCCTACATTACTTTTAGTATTAGTAATACCACAGCGCAGCCTACATTACTACTAGTATTAGTACTACCACAGCTCAGCCTACATTACTATTAGTATTATTAATACCACAGATCAGCCTATATTACTATTAGTATTACCACAGCTCAGCCTACATTACTATTAGTATTACCACAGCTCAGCCTACATTACTATTAGTACTACCACAGCCAAGCCTACTTTACAATTCATATTAGTACTACCACAGCTCAGCCTACATTACTATTCGTATTGCCACAGCTCAGCCTACATTACTAGTAGTATTAGTACTACCACAGCTCATCCTACATTACTATTAGTATTACCACAGATCCGTCTACATAACTATTAGTACTACCACAGCCCAGCCTACATTACTATTAGTATTACCACAGCTCAGCCTGCATTACTATTAGTACTACCACAGCTCAGCCAACATTACTATTAGTACTACCACAGTTTAGCCTACATTACTATTAGTAGTAGTACTACCACAGCTCAGCCTGCATTACTATTAGTATTATTAATACCGCAGCTCAGCCTACATTACTTTTAGTATTAGTAATACCACAGCGCAGCCTACATTACTACTAGTATTAGTACTACCACAGCTCAGCCTACATTACTATTAGTATTATTAATACCACAGATCAGCCTATATTACTATTAGTATTACCACAGCTCAGCCTACATTACTATTAGTATTACCACAGCTCAGCCTACATTACTATTAGTACTACCACAGCCAAGCCTACTTTACAATTCATATTAGTACTACCACAGCGCAGCCTACATTACTATTAGTATTGCCACAGCTCGGCCTACATTACTAGTAGTATTAGTACTACCACAGCTCAGCCTACATTACTATTAGTATTACCACAGATCAGCCTGTATTACTATTAGAATTACCACAGCTCAGCCTACATTACTATTAGTATTACCACAGCTCAGCCTACATTACTATTAGTACTACCACAGCCCAGCCTACATTACTATTCATATTAGTACTACCACAGCTCAGCCTACATTACTATTAGTATTGCCACAGCTCAGCCTACATTACTAGTAGTATTAGTACTACCACGGCTCAGCCTACATTACTATTAGTATTACCACAGATCCGTCTACATAACTATTAGTACTACCACAGCCCAGCCTACATTACTATTAGTATTACCACAGCTCAGCCTGCATTACTATTAGTACTACCACAGCTCAGCCAGCATTACTATTAGTACTAGCACAGCTCAGCGCCTACATTACTATTAGTAGTAGTACTACCACAGCTCAGCCTACATTACTATTATTATTAGTACTACCACAGCTCAGCCTACATTACTATTAGTAGTAGTACTACCACAGCTCAGCCTACATTACTATTAGTATTACCGCAGCTCATCCTACATTACTATTAGTAGTAGTACTACCACAGCTCAGCGCCTACATTACTATTAGTAGTAGTACTACCACAGCTCAGCCTACATTACTATTATTATTAGTACTACCACAGCTCAGCCTACATTACTATTATTATTAGTACTACCACAGCTCAGCCTACATTACTATTATTATTAGTACTACCACAGCTCAGCCTACATTACTATTAGTAGTAAAACTACCACAGCTCAGCCAACATGAATATTAGTATTACTGCAGCTCGACCTACATTACTGTTAGTAGTAGTACTACCACAGCTCAGCCTACATTACTATTAGTACTACCACAGCTCAGCCTACATTACTATTAGTACTACCACAGCTCAGCCTACATTACTATTAGTACTACCACAGCTCAGTCTACATTACTATTAGTACTACCACAACTCAGCCTACATTACTATTAGTAGTAGTACTACCACAGCTCAGCCTACATTACTATTAGTACTACCACAGCTCAGCCTACATTACTATAAGTATTACCGCAGCTCAGCCTACATTACTATTAGTACTACCACAGCTCAGCCTACATTACTATTAGTACTACCACAGCTCAGCCTACATTACTATTAGTACTACCACAGCTCAGCCTACATTACTATTCGTATTAGTATTACCACAGCTCAGCCTACATTACTATTAGTACTACCACAGCTCAGCCTACATTACTATTCATATTAGTATTACCACAGCTCAGCCTACATTACTATTAGTACTACCACAGCTCAGCCTACATTACTATTAGTATTAGTACTACCACAGCTCAACCTACATTGCTATTAGTACTACCACAGCTCAGCCTACATTACTAGTAGTATTAGTACTACCACAACCCAGCCTACATTATCTTTAGTACTGCCACGGCGCAGCCTGCATTGCTAGTAGAATTAGTACTACCACAGCTCAGCCTACATTACTATTAGTATTACCACAGCTCAGCCTACATTACTAGTAGTATTATAACTACCACAGCTCAGCCTACATGACTATTAGTACTACCACGGCTCAGCCTGTATTAGTATTAGTATTACCACAGC
This sequence comes from Oncorhynchus clarkii lewisi, assembly GCF_045791955.1. Taxonomy (NCBI): domain Eukaryota; kingdom Metazoa; phylum Chordata; class Actinopteri; order Salmoniformes; family Salmonidae; genus Oncorhynchus; species Oncorhynchus clarkii. The sequence goes on along the minus strand of NC_092158.1, from coordinate 741,663 downwards.
TCAGCCTACATTACTAGTAGTATTATAACTACCACAGCTCAGCCTACATGACTATTAGTACTACCACGGCTCAGCCTGTATTAATATTAGTATTACCGCAGCTCAGCCTACATTACTATTAGTAGTAGTACTACCACAGCTCAGCCTACATGAATATTAGTATTACTGCAGCTCAGCCTACATTACTGTTAGTAGTAGTACTACCACAGCTCAGCCTACATTACTATTAGTAGTAGTACTACCACAGCTCAGCCTACATTACAATTAGTACTACCACAGCTCAGCCTACATGAATATAAGTATTTCTGCAGCTCAGCCTACATTACTGTTAGTAGTAGTACTACCACAGCTCAGCTTACATTACTATTAGTACTACCACAGCTCAGCCTACATGAATATAAGTATTTCTGCAGCTCAGCATACATTACTATTAGTAGTAGTACTACCACAGCCCAGCCTACTTTATTATTAGTACTACCACGGCGCAGCCTACATTACTAGTAGTAGTAGTACTACCACAGCTCAGCCTACATTACTATTCGTAGTAGTACTACCACAGCTTAGCCTACATTAATATTAGTACTACCACAGCTCAGCCTACATTACTATTAGTACTACCACAACTAAGCCTATATTACTATTAGTAGTAGTACTACCACAGCTCAGCCTACATTACTATTAGTACTACCACAGCACAGCCTACATTACTATTAGTACTACCACAGCTCAGCCTACATTACTATTCGTATTAGTATTACCACAGCACAGCCTACATTACTATTAGTACTACCACAGCTCAGCCTACATTACTATTAGTATTGCCACAGCTCAGCCTACATTACTAGTAGTATTAGTACTACCAAAGCTCAGCCTACATTCCTATTGGTACTACCACAGATCAGCCTACATTACTATTCGTATTAGTATTACCACAGCTCAGCCTACATTACTATTAGTACTACCACCGCTCAGTCTACTTTACTGTTAGTACTACCACAGCTCAGCCCACATTAATATTAGTACTACCACAGCTCAGCCTATATTACTATTCGTATTAGTACTACCACAGCCCAGCCTACATTACTATTAGTACTACAACAACTCAGTCTACTTTACTGTTAGTACTACCACAGCTTAGTCTACATTACTAGTAGTATTAGTACTACCAGAGCCCAGCCTACATTACCATTAGTACTACCACGGCGCAGCCTACATTGCTAGTAGTATTAGTACTACCACAGCTCAGCCTACATTACTATTAGTGTTGCCGCAGCTCAGCCTACATTAATATTAGTAGTAGTACTACCACAGCTCAGCCTACATGACTATTAGTATTACCACAGCTCAGCCTACATTACTAGTATTATTAGTACTACCACAGCTCAGCCTACATGCCTATTAGTACTAACACAGCTAAGCCTGCATTACTATTAGTAGTAGTACTACCACAGCTCAGCCTACATTACGATTAGTAGGTAGTACTACCACATTTCAGTCTACATTACTATTACTATTAGTACTACCACAGCTCAGCCTACATGACTATTAGTACTACCAACGCTTAGTTTACTTTACTGTTAGTACTACCACAGCTCAGCCTACATTACTATTAGTACTACCACAGCTCAACCTATATCACTAGTATTAGTACTACCACAGATCATCCTACATTACTATTAGTACTACCACAGCTCAGCCTGCATTGCTAGTAGTATTAGTACCACCATAGCTCAGCCTACAATACTATTAGTACTACCACAGCTCAGCCTACATTACTAGTAGTATTAGTACTACCACGGACCAGCCTACATTAATATTAGTACTACCACGGCACAGCCTACATTACTAGTAGTATTAATACTGCCACAGCTCAGCCTACATTGCTATTAGTATTACCACAGCTCAGCCTACATAACTATTAGTACTACCACAGCTCAGCCTACATTACTATACGTATTACCGCAGCTCAGCCTGCATTACTATTAGTAGTAGTACTACCACAGCCAAGCCTACATTACTATTAGTAGTAGTACTACCACAGCTCAGCCTACATGGCTATTAGTATTACCACAGCTCAGCCTACATTACTATTGGTACTACCACAGCTCAGTCTACATTACAATACGTACTACCACAGCTCAGCCTACATTACTAGTAGTATTATTACTACCACCGCCCAGCCTACATTACTAGTAGTATTATAACTACCACAGCCCAGCCTACATTAATATTAGTACTACCACGGTGCAGCCTACATTACTAGTAGTATTAGTACTACCACAGCTCAGCCTACATAACTATTAGTATAACCACAGCTCAGCCTACATTATTATTAGTAGTAGTAATACCACAGCCCAGCCTACATTACTATTAGTAGTAGTGCTATCACAGCTCAGCCTACATTACTATTCGTTCTACCACGGCGCAGCCTACATTACTATTAGTACTACCACAGCTCAGCCTACATTACTATTCATATTATTACTACCACAGCTCAGCCTACATTACTATTAGTAGTAGCACTACCACAGCTCAGCCTACATTACTATTAGTACTACCACAGCTCAGCCTACATTACTATTAGTAGTAGTACTACCACAGCTCAGCCTACATTACTATTAGTAGTAGTACTACCACAGCTCAGCCTACATTACTATTAGTACTACCACAGCCCAGCCTACATTACTATTAGTTCTACCACGGCGCAGCCTACATTACTATTAGTACTACCACAGCTCAGCCTACATTACTATTCATATTATTACTACCACAGCTCAGCCTACATGACTATTAGTACTACCACAGCTCAGCCTGCGATACTATTAGTAGTAGTACTACCACAGCACAGCCTACATTACTATTAGTAGTAGTACTAGCACAGCTCAGTCTACATTACTATTACTATTAGTACGACCACAGCTCAGCCTACATGACTATTAGTACTACCACCGCTCAGCCTACTTTACTGTTAGTACTACCACGGCTCAGCCTACATTACTATTAGTACTACCACAGCTCAGCCTACATTACTATTAGTACTACCACGGCGCAGTCTACATTACTATTAGTATTAGTACTACCAAATCCCGGCCTACATTACTATTAGTACTACCATGGCTCAACCTACATTACTATACGTATTACCGCAGCTCAGCCTACATTACTATTAGTAGTACTACTACCACAGCCCAGCTTACATTACTGTTAGTACTAGTACAACCACAGCTCAGCCTACATGACTATTAGTATTACCACAGCTCAGCCTACATTACTAGTAGTATTAGTACTACCACAGCTCAGCATACATGACTATTAGTACTACCACAGCTCAGCCTGCATTAGTATTAGTATTAGTACTACCACAGCCCAGCCTACATTAATATTAGTACTACCACGGTGCATCCTACATTACTAGTAGTATTAGTACTACCACAGCTCAGCCTACATGAATATAAGTATTTCTGCAGCTCAGCCTACATTACTATTAGTAGTAGTACTACCACAGCCCAGCCTGCTTTATTATTAGTACTACCACGGCGCAGCCTACATTACTAGTAGTAGTAGTACTACCACAGCTCAGCCTACATTACTATTAGTAGTAGTACTACCACAGCTTAGCCTACATTAATATTAGTACTACCACAGCTCAGCCTACATTACTATTAGTACTACCACAGCTCAGCCTACATTACTATTAGTAGTAGTACTACCACAGCTCAGCCTACATTACTATTAGTACTACCACAGCACAGCCTACATTACTATTAGTACTACCACAGCTCAGCCTACATTACTATTCGTATTAGTATTACCACAGCACAGCCTACATTACTATTAGTACTACCACAGCTCAGCCTACATTACTATTAGTATTGTCACAGCTCAGCCTACATTACTAGTAGTATTAGTACTACCAAAGCTCAGCCTACATTCATATTGGTACTACCACAGATCAGCCTACATTACTATTCGTATTAGTATTACCACAGCTCAGCCTACATTACTATTAGTACTACCACCGCTCAGTCTACTTTACTGTTAGTACTACCACAGCTCAGCCCACATTAATATTAGTACTACCACAGCTCAGCCTATATTACTATTCGTATTAGTACTACCACAGCTCAGCCTACATTACTATTAGTACTACAACAACTCAGTCTACTTTACTGTTAGTACTACCACAGCTCAGCCTACATTACTATTAGTACTACCACAGCTTAGTCTACATTACTAGTAGTATTAGTACTACCAGAGCCCAGCCTACATTACTATTAGTACTACCACAGCGCAGCCTACATTGCTAGTAGTATTAGTACTACCACAGCTCAGCCTACATTACTATTAGTGTTGCCGCAGCTCAGCCTACATTAATATTAGTAGTAGTACTACCACAGCTCAGCCTACATGACTATTAGTATTATCACAGCGCAGCCTACATTGCTAGTAGTATTAGTACTACCACAGCTCAGCCTACATTACTATTAGTACTACCACAGCTCAGCCTACATTACTATTCATATTATTACTACCACAGCTCAGGCTACATTACTATTCGTAGTAGTACTACCACAGCTCAGCCTACATTACTATTAGTAGTAGCACTACCACAGCTCAGCCTACATTACTATTAGTACTACCACAGCTCAGCCTACATTACTATTAGTACTACCACAGCTCAGCCTGCGATACTATTAGTAGTAGTACTACCACAGCACAGCCTACATTACTATTAGTAGTAGAACTAGCACAGCTCAGTCTACATTACTATTACTATTAGTACGACCACAGCTCAGCCTACATGACTATTAGTACTACCACCGCTCAGCCTACTTTACTGTTAGTACTACCACGGCACAGCCTACATTACTATTAGTAGTAGTACTAGCACAGCTCAGTCTACATTACTATTACTATTAGTACGACCACAGCTCAGCCTACATGACTATTAGTACTACCACCGCTCAGCCTACTTTACTATTAGTACTACCACAGCTCAGCCTACATTACTATTAGTACTACCACAGCTCAGCCTGCGATACTATTAGTAGTAGTACTACCACAGCACAGCCTACATTACTATTAGTAGTAGAACTAGCACAGCTCAGTCTACATTACTATTACTATTAGCACTACCACAGCTCAGCCTACATTACTATTAGTACTACCACAGCTCAGCCTACATTACTATTAGTACTACCACAGCTCAGCCTGCGATACTATTAGTAGTAGTACTACCACAGCACAGCCTACATTACTATTAGTAGTAGAACTAGCACAGCTCAGTCTACATTACTATTACTATTAGTACGACCACAGCTCAGCCTACATGACTATTAGTACTACCACCGCTCAGCCTACTTTACTGTTAGTACTACCACAGCTCAGCCTACATTACTATTAGTACTACCACAGCTCAGCCTACATTACTATTAGTACTACCACGGCGCAGTCTACATTACTATTAGTATTAGTACTACCAAATCCCGGCCTACATTACTATACGTATTACCGCAGCTCAGCCTACATTACTATTAGTAGTACTACTACCACAGCCCAGCTTCCATACTGTTAGTACTAGTACAACCACAGCTCAGCCTACATGACTATTAGTATTACCACAGCTCAGCCTACATTACTAGTAGTATTAGTACTACCACAGCTCAGCATACATGACTATTAGTACTACCACAGCTCAGCCTGCATTAGTATTAGTATTAGTACTACCACAGCCCAGCCTACATTAATATTAGTACTACCACGGTGCATCCTACATTACTAGTAGTATTAGTACTACCACAGCTCAGCCTACATAATAACTATTAGTATAACCACAGCTCAGCCTACATTATTATTAGTAGTAGTACTACCACAGCACAGCCTACATTACTATTAGTAGTAGTACTACCACAGCTCAGCCTACATTACTATTAGTACTACCACAGCTCAGCCTACATTACTATTAGTAGTAGTACTACCACAGCTCAGCCTACATTACTATTAGTACTACCACAGCACAGCCTACATTACTATTAGTACTACCACAGCTCAGCCTACATTACTATTCGTATTAGTATTACCACAGCTCAGCCTACATTACTATTAGTACTACCACAGCTCAGCCTACATTACTATTAGTATTGCCACAGCTCAGCCTACATTACTAGTAGTATTAGTACTACCACAGCTCAGCCTACATTCCTATTAGTACTACCACAGATCAGCCTACATTACTATTCGTATTAGTATTACCACGGCTCAGCCTACATTACTATTAGTACTACTCAGCCTACATTAATATTAGTAGTAGTACTACCACAGCTGAGCCTACATTACTATTAGTAGAAGTACTATCACAGCTCAGTCTACATTACTATTACTATTAGTAAAACCATGGCTCAGCCTAGATGACTATTAGTACTACCACCACCCAGTCTACTTTACTGTTAGTACTACCACAGCTCAGCCTACATTACTATTAGTAGTAGTACTACCACAGCTTAGCCTACATTAATATTAGTACTACCACAGCTCAGCCTACATTACTATTAGTAGTAGTACTACCACAGCTCAGCCTACATTACTATTACTATTAGTAAAACCATGGCTCAGCCTAGATGACTATTAGTACTACCACCACCCAGTCTACTATACTGTTAGTACTACCACAGCTCAGCCTACATTACTATTAGTAGTAGTACTACCACAGCTAAGCCTACATTAATATTAGTACTACCACAGCTCAGCCTACATTACTATTAGTACTACCACAGCTCAGCCTACATTACTATTAGTAGTAGTACTACCACAGCTCAGCCTACATTACTATGAGTACTACCACAGCACAGCATTACTAGTACTATTAGTACTACCACAGCACAGCCTACATTACTATTAGTACTACCACAGCTCAGCCTACATTACTATTAGTATTGCCACAGCTCAGCCTACATTACTAGTAGTATTAGTACTACCACAGCTCAGCCTACATTCCTATTAGTACTACCACAGATCAGCCTACATTACTATTCGTATTAGTATTACCACAGCTCAGTCTACATTACTATTAGTACTACTCAGCCTACATTAATAATAGTAGTAGTACTAAAACAGCTGAGCCTACATTACTATTAGTAGAAGTACTATCACAGCTCAGTCTACATTACTATTACTATTAGTAAAACCATGGCTCAGCCTAGATGACTATTAGTACTACCACCACCCAGTCTACTTTACTGTTAGTACTACCACAGCTCAGCCTACATTACTATTAGTAGTAGTACTACCACAGCTTAGCCTACATTAATATTAGTACTAACACAGCTCAGCCTACATTACTATTAGTACTACCACAGCTCAGCCTACATTACTATTAGTAGTATTACTACCACAGCTCAGCCTACATTACTATTAGTACTACCACAGCACAGCCTACATTACTATTAGTACTACCACAGCTCAGCCTACATTACTATTCGTATTAGTATTACCACAGCTCAGCCTACATTACTATTAGTACTACCACAGCTCAGCCTGCATCAGTATTAGTATTAGTACTACCACAGCCCAGCCTACATTAATATTAGTACTACCACGGTGTATCCTACATTACTAGTAGTATTAGTACTACCACAGCTCAGCCTACATAACTATTAGTATAACCACAGCTCAGCCTACATTATTATTAGTAGTAGTAATACCACAGCCCAGCCTACATCACTATTAGTAGTAGTACTACCACAGCTCAGCCTACATTACTATTAGTACTACCACAGCTCAGCCTACATTACTACTAGTAGTAGTACTACCACAGCTCAGCCTACATTACTATTAGTACTACCACAGCACAGCCTACATTATTTTTTGTACTACCACAGCTCAGCCTACATTACTATTCGTATTAGTATTACCACAGCTCAGCCTACATTACTATTAGTACTACCACAGCTCAGCCTACATTACTATTAGTATTGCCACAGCTCAGCCTACATTACTAGTAGTATTAGTACTACCACAGCTCAGCCTACATTCCTATTAGTACTACCACAGATCAGCCTACATTACTATTCGTATTAGTATTACCACAGCTCAGCCTACATTACTATTAGTACTACTCAGCCTACATTAATATTAGTAGTAGTACTACCACAGCTGAGCCTACATTACTATTAGTAGAAGTACTATCACAGCTCAGTCTACATTACTATTACTATTAGTAAAACCATGGCTCAGCCTAGATGACTGTTAGTACTACCACCACCCAGTCTACTTTACTGTTAGTACTACCACAGCTCAGCCTACATTACTATTAGTAGTAGTACTACCACAGCTTAGCCTTCATTAATATTAGTACTACCACAGCACAGCCTACATTACTATTAGTACTACCACAGCTCAGCCTACATTACTATTCGTATTAGTATTACCACAGCTCAGCCTACATGACTATTAGTACTACCACCGCTCAGTTTACTTTACTGTTAGTACTACCACAGCTCAGCCTACATTACTATTAGTACTACCACAGCTCAACCTATATCACTAGTAGTATTAGTACTACCACAGATCATCCTACATTACTATTAGTACTACCACAGCTCAGCCTGCATTGCTAGTAGTATTAGTACCACCATAGCTCAGCCTACAATACTATTAGTACTACCACAGCTCAGCCTACATTACTAGTAGTATTAGTACTACCACGGACCAGCCTACATTAATATTAGTACTACCACGGCACAGCCTACATTACTAGTAGTATTAATACTTCCACAGCTCAGCCTACATTGCTATTAGTATTACCACAGCTCAGCCTACATAACTATTAGTACTACCACAGCTCAGCCTACATTACTATACGTATTATCGCAGCTCAGCCTACATTACTATTAGTAGTAGTACTACCACAGCCAAGCCTACATTACTATTAGTAGTAGAACTACCACAGCTCAGCCTACATGGCTATTAGTATTACCACAGCTCAGCCTACATTACTATTGGTACTACCACAGCTCAGTCTACATTACAATACGTACTACCACAGCTCAGCCTACATTACTAGTAGTATTATAACTACCACAGCCCAGCCTACATTAATATTAGTACTACCACGGTGCAGCCTACATTACTAGTAGTATTAGTACTACCACAGCTCAGCCTACATAACTATTAGTATAACCACAGCTCAGCCTACATTATTATTAGTAGTCGTAATACCACAGCCCAGCCTACATTACTATTAGTAGTAGTGCTATCACAGCTCAGCCTACATTACTATTAGTACTCCCACAGCTCAGCCTACATTACTAGTAGTATTACTACTACCACAGTCCAGCCTACATTACTATTAGTTCTACCACGGCGCAGCCTACATTACTATTAGTACTACCACAGCTCAGCCTACATTACTATTCATATTATTACTACCACAGCTCAGGCTACATTACTATTCGTAGTAGTACTACCACAGCTCAGCCTACATTACTATTAGTAGTAGCACTACCACAGCTCAGCCTACATTACTATTAGTACTACCACAGCTCAGCCTACATTACTATTAGTAGTAGTACTACCACAGCTCAGCCTACATTACTATTAGTAGTAGTACTACCACAGCTCAGCCTACATTACTATTAGTACTACCACAGCCCAGCCTACATTACTATTAGTTCTACCACGGCGCAGCCTACATTACTATTAGTACTACCACAGCTCAGCCTGCGATACTATTAGTAGTAGTACTACCACAGCACAGCCTACATTACTATTAGTAGTAGTACTAGCACAGCTCAGTCTACATTACTATTACTATTAGTACGAACACAGCTCAGCCTACATGACTATTAGTACTACCACCGCTCAGCCTACTTTACTGTTAGTACTACCACAGCTCGGCCTACATTACTATTAGTACTACCACAGCTCAACCTACATTACTATTAGTACTACCACGGCGCAGTCTACATTACTATTAGTATTAGTACTACCAAATCCCGGCCTACATTACTATACGTATTACCGCAGCTCAGCCTACATTACTATTTGTAGTACTACTACCACAGCCCAGCTTACATTACTGTTAGTACTAGTACAACCACAGCTCAGCCTACATGACTATTAGTATTACCACAGCTCAGCCTACATTACTAGTAGTATTAGTACTACCACAGCTCAGCATACATGACTATTAGTACTACCACAGCTCAGCCTGCATTAGTATTAGTATTAGTACTACCACAGCCCAGCCTACATTAATATTAGTACTACCACGGTGCATCCTACATTACTAGTAGTATTAGTACTACCACAGCTCAGCCTACATAATAACTATTAGTATAACACCAGCTCAGCCTACATTATTATTAGTAGTAGTACTACCACAGCCCAGCCTACATTACTATTAGTAGTAGTACTACCACAGCTCAGCCTACATTACTATTAGTAGTAGTACTACCACAGCTCAGCCTACATTACTATGAGTACTACCACAGCACAGCCTACATTACTATTAGTACTACCACAGCTCAGCCTACATTACTATTCATATTAGTATTACCACAGCTCAGCCTACATTACTATTAGTACTACCACAGCTCAGCCTACATTACTATTAGTATTGCCACAGCTCAGCCTACATTACTAGTAGTATTAGTACTACCACAGCTCAGCCTACATTCCTATTAGTACTACCACAGATCAGCCTACATTACTATTCGTATTAGTATTACCACAGCTCAGCCTACATTACTATTAGTACTACTCAGCCTACATTAATATTATTAGTAGTACTACCACAGCTGAGCCTACATTACTATTAGTAGAAGTACTATCACAGCTCAGTCTACATTACTATTACTATTAGTAAAACCATGGCTCAGCCTAGATGACTATTAGTACTACCACCACCCAGTCTACTTTACTGTTAGTACTACCACAGCTCAGCCTACATTACTATTAGTAGTAGTACTACCACAGCTTAGCCTACATTAATATTAGTACTACCACAGCTCAGCCTACATTACTATTAGTACTACCACAGCTCAGCCTACATTACTATTAGTAGTAGTACTACCACAGCTCAGCCTACATTACTATGAGTACTACCACAGCACAGCATTACTAGTACTATTAGTACTACCACGGCACAGCCTACATTACTATTAGTACTACCACAGCTCAGCCTACATTACTATTCGTATTAGTATTACCACAGCTCATCCTACATTACTATTAGTACTACCACAGCTCAGCCTACATTACTATTAGTATTGCCACAGCTCAGCCTACATTCCTATTAGTACTACCACAGATCAGCCTACATTACTATTCGTATTAGTATTACCACAGCTCAGCCTACATTACTATTAGTACTACTCAGCCTACATTAATATTAGTAGTAGTACTACCACAGCTGAGCCTACATTACTATTAGTAGAAGTACTATCACAGCTCAGTCTACATTACTATTACTATTAGTAAAACCATGGCTCAGCCTAGATGACTATTAGTACTACCACCACCCAGTCTACTTTACTGTTAGTACTACCACAGCTCAGCCTACATTACTATTAGTAGTAGTACTACCACAGCTTAGCCTACATTAATATTAGTACTACCACAGCTCAGCCTACATTACTATTAGTACTACCACAGCTCAGCCTACAGTACTATTAGTAGTAGTACTACCACATCTCAGCCTACATTACTATGAGTACTACCACAGCACAGCATTACTAGTACTATTAGTACTACCACAGCACAGCCTACATTACTATTAGTACTACCACAGCTCAGCCTACATTACTATTCGTATTAGTATTACCACAGCTCAGCCTACATTACTATAAGTACTACCACAGCTCAGCCTACATTACTATTAGTATTGCCACAGCTCAGCCTACATTCATATTAGTACTACCACAGATCAGCCTACATTACTATTCGTATTAGTATTACCACAGCTCAGCCTACATTACTATTAGTACTACTCAGCCTACAATAATATTAGTAGTAGTACTACCACAGCTGAGCCTACATTACTATTAGTATAAGTACTATCACAGCTCAGTCTACATTACTATTACTATTAGTAAAACCATGGCTCAGCCTAGATGACTATTAGTACTACCACCACCCAGTCGACTTTACTGTTAGTACTACCACAGCTCAGCCTACATTACTATTAGTAGTAGTACCACCACAGCTTAGCCTACATTAATATTAGTACTACCACAGCTCAGCCTACATTACTATTAGTACTACCACAGCTCAGCCTACATTACTATTAGTAGTAGTACTACCACAGCTCAGCCTACATTACTATGAGTACTACCACAGCACAGCATTACTAGTACTATTAGTACTACCACAGCACAGCCTACATTACTATTAGTACTACCACAGCTCAGCCTACATTACTATTAGTATTGCCACAGCTCAGCCTACATTACTAGTAGTATTAGTACTACCACAGCTCAGCCTACATTCCTATTAGTACTACCACATATCAGCCTACATTACTATTCGTATTAGTATTACCACAGCTCAGCCTACATTACTATTAGTACTACTCAGCCTACATTAATATTAGTAGTAGTACTACCACAGCTGAGCCTACATTACTATTAGTAGAAGTACTATCACAGCTCAGTCTACATTACTATTACTATTAGTAAAACCATGGCTCAGCCTAGATGACTATTAGTACTACATCCACCCAGTCTACTTTACTGTTAGTACTACCACAGCTCAGCCTACATTACTATTAGTAGTAGTACTACCACAGCTTAGCCTACATTAATATTAGTACTAACACAGCTCAGCCTACATTACTATTAGTACTACCACAGCTCAGCCTACATTACTATTAGTAGTAGTACTACCACAGCTCAGCCTACATTACTATTAGTACTACCACAGCACAGCCTACATTACTATTAGTACTACCACAGCTCAGCCTACATTACTATTCGTATTAGTATTACCACAGCTCAGCCTACATTACTATTAGTACTACCACAGCTCAGCCTGCATCAGTATTAGTATTAGTACTACCACAGCCCAGCCTACATTAATATTAGTACTACCACGGTGTATCCTACATTACTAGTAGTATTAGTACTACCACAGCTCAGCCTACATAACTATTAGTATAACCACAGCTCAGCCTACATTATTATTAGTAGTAGTACTACCACAGCCCAGCCTACATTACTATTAGTAGTAGTACTACCACAGCTCAGCCTACATTACTATTAGTACTACCACAGCTCAGCCTACATTACTATTAGTAGTAGTACTACCACAGCTCAGCCTACATTACTATTAGTACTACCACAGCACAGCCTACATTATTTTTTGTACTACCACAGCTCAGCCTACATTACTATTCGTATTAGTATTACCACAGCTCAGCCTACATTACTATTAGTACTACCACAGCTCAGCCTACATTACTATTAGTATTGCCACAGCTCAGCCTACATTACTAGTAGTATTAGTACTACCACAGCTCAGCCTACATTCCTAATAGTACTACCACAGATCAGCCTACATTACTATTCGTATTAGTATTACCACAGCTCAGCCTACATTACTATTAGTAGTAGTACTACCACAGCTTAGCCTTCATTAATATTAGTACTACCACAGCTCAGCCTACATTACTATTAGTACTACCACAGCTCAGCCTACATTACTATTAGTAGTAGTACTACCACAGCTCAGCCTACATTACTACGAGTACTACCATAGCACAGCATTACTAGTACTATTAGTACTACCACAGCACAGCCTACATTACTATTAGTACTACCACAGCTCAGCCTACATTACTATTCATATTAGTATTACCACAGCTCAGCCTACATTACTATTAGTACTACCACAGCTCAGCCTACATTACTATTAGTATTGCCACAGCTCAGCCTACATTACTAGTAGTATTAGTACTACCACAGCTCAGCCTACATTCCTATTAGTACTACCACAGATCAGCCTACATTACTATTCATATTAGTATTACCACAGCTCAGCCTACATTACTATTAGTACTACTCAGCCTACATTAATATTAGTAGTAGTACTACCACAGCTGAGCCTACATTACTATTAGTAGAAGTACTATCACAGCTCAGTCTACATTACTATTACTATTAGTAAAACCATGGCTCAGCCTAGATGACTATTAGTACTACCACCACCCAGTCTACTTTACTGTTAGTACTACCACAGCTCAGCCTACATTACTATTAGTAGTAGTACTACCACAGCTTAGCCTACATTAATATTAGTACTAACACAGCTCAGCCTACATTACTATTAGTACTACCACAGCTCAGCCTACATTACTATTAGTAGTAGTACTACCACAGCTCAGCCTACATTAGTATTAGTACTACCACAGCACAGCCTACATTACTATTAGTACTACCACAGCTCAGCCTACATTACTATTTGTATTAGTATTACCACAGCTCAACCTACATTACTATTAGTACTACCACAGCTCAGCCTACATTACAATTAGTATTGCCACAGCTCAGCCTACATTACTAGTAGTATTAGTACTACCACCGCTCAGCCTACATTACTATTCGTAAAACCACAGCCCAGCCTACATTACTATTAGTACTACCACAGCTCAGCCTACATTACTATTAGTACTACCACAGCTCAGCCTACATTACTATTCGTATTAGTATTACCACAGCTCAGCCTACATTCCTATTAGTACTACCACAGATTAGCCTACATTACTATTCGTATTAGTATTACCACAGCTCAGCCTACATTACTATTAGTACTACCACAGCTCAGCCTACATTACTATTCATATTAGTATTACCACAGCTCAGCCTACATTACTATTAGTACTACCACAGCTCAGCCTACATTACTATTAGTATTGCCACAGCTCAGCCTACATTACTAGTAGTATTAGTACTACCACAGCTCAGCCTACATTCCTATTAGTACTACCACAGATCAGCCTACATTACTATTCATATTAGTATTACCACAGCTCAGCCTACATTACTATTAGTACTACTCAGCCTACATTAATATTAGTAGTAGTACTACCACAGCTCAGCCTACATTAGTATTAGTACTACCACAGCACAGCCTACATTACTATTAGTACTACCACAGCTCAGCCTACATTACTATTTGTATTAGTATTACCACAGCTCAACCTACATTACTATTAGTACTACCACAGCTCAGCCTACATTACTATTAGTATTGCCACAGCTCAGCCTACATTACTAGTAGTATTAGTACTACCACAGCTCAGCCTACATTCCTATTAGTACTACCACAGATCAGCCTACATTACTATTCATATTAGTATTACCACAGCTCAGCCTACATTACTATTAGTACTACTCAGCCTACATTAATATTAGTAGTAGTACTACCACAGCTGAGCCTACATTACTATTAGTAGAAGTACTATCACAGCTCAGTCTACATTACTATTACTATTAGTAAAACCATGGCTCAGCCTAGATGACTATTAGTACTACCACCACCCAGTCTACTTTACTGTTAGTACTACCACAGCTCAGCCTACATTACTATTAGTAGTAGTACTACCACAGCTTAGCCTACATTAATATTAGTACTACCACAGCACAGCCTACATTACTATTAGTACTACCACCGCTCAGCCTACATTACTATTCGTAAAACCACAGCCCAGCCTACATTACTATTAGTACTACCACAGCTCAGCCTACATTACTATTAGTACTACCACAGCTCAGCCTACATTACTATTCGTATTAGTATTACCACAGCTCAGCCTACATTCCTATTAGTGCTACCACAAATTAGCCTACATTACTATTCGTATTAGTATTACCACAGCTCAGCCTACATTACTATTAGTACTACTCAGCCTACATTAATATTAGTAGTAGTACTACCACAGCTGAGCCTACATTACTATTACCACAACTCAGCCTAAATAACTATTAGTACTACCACAGCTCGGCCTACATTACTATTCATATTAGTATTAGCACAGCTCAGCCTACATTAATGTTAGTATTAGTACTACCACAGCTCAGCCTACATTACTATTGGTATTACCAGAGCTCAGCCTACATTACTATTGGTATTACCAGAGCTCAGCCTACATTACTATTAGTACTACCACAGCTCAGCCTACATAACTATTAGTACAACCACGGTGCAGCCTACATTACTAGTAGTATTAGTACTACCACGGTGCAGCCTACATTACTAGTAGTATTAGTACTACCACAGCCCAGCCAACATTACTATTCGTATTACCACAGCTTAGCCTACATTACTATTAGTACTACCACAGCTCAGCCTACATTACTATTAGTACTACCACAGCACAGTCTACATTACTATTAGTATTAGTACTACCACAGCTCAGGCTACATGAATATTAGTATTACTGCAGCTCAGCCTACATTACTGTTAGTAGTAGTAGTAGTACCACAGCTCAGGCTATATTTCTATTAGTAGTAGTACTACCACAGCTCAGGCTACATGAATATTAGTATTACTGCAGCTCAGCCTACATTACTGTTAGTAGTAGTAGTAGTACCACAGCTCAGGCTACATTACTATTAGTAGTAGTACTACCACAGCTCAGCCTACATTACTATTAGTAGTAGTACTACCACAGCTCAGCCTACATTACTATTAGTACTACCACAGCGCAGCCTACATTACTATTAGTACTACCACAGCTCAGCCTACATTACTATTCGTATTAGTGTTAGCACAGCTCAGCCTACATTGCTATTAGTACTACCACAAGTCAGCCTACATTACTATTCGTATTAGTATTACCACAGCTCAGCCTACATTACTATTAGTACTACCACAGCTCAGCCTACAGTACTATCAGTAGTAGTACTACCACAGCTCATTCTACATTACTATTAGTACTACCACAGCTCAGCCTATATTACTATTCGTATTAGTATTACCACAGCTCAGCCTACATTACTATAAGTATTACCGCAGCTCAGCCTACATAACTATTCGTATTACCACAGCCCAGCCTACATTACTATTAGTACTACCACAGCTCAGCCTACATTACTATTAGTACTACCACAGCTCAGCCTACATTACTCATTCGTATTAATATTACCACAGCTCAGCCTACATTACTATTAGTACTACCACAGCTCAGCCTACATTACTATTCGTATTAGTATTATCACAGCTCAGCCTACATTACTATTAGTACTACCACAGCTCAGCCTACATTACTAGTAATATTAGTACTACCACAGCCAAGCCTACATTACTATTATTACTACCACGGCACAGCCTACATTACTATTAGTAGTAGTACTACCACAGCTCAGCCTACATTACTATTAGTCTTATCGCAGCTCGGCCTACATTACTATTAGTAGTAGTACTACCACAGCTCAGCCTACATGAATATTAGTATTACTGCAGCTCAGCCTACATTACTGTTAGTAGTAGTACTACCACAAGCTCAGCCTACATTACTATTAGTAGTAGAACTACCACAGCTCAGCCTACATTACTATTAGTACTACCACAGCTCAGCCTACATGAATATTAGTATTACTGCAGCTCAGCCTACATTACTGTTAGTAGTAGTACTACCACAGCTCAGCCTACATTACTATTAGTAGTAGTACTACAACAGTTCAGCCTACATTACTATTAGTACTACCAAAGCTCGGCCTACATTACTATTATTAGTAGTACTACCACAGCTTAGCCTACATTACTATTAGTATTACCGCAGCTCAGCCTACATTACTGTTAGTAGTAGTACTACCACAGCTCAGGCTACATTAATATTAGTAGTAGTACTACCACAGCACAGCCTACATTACTATTAGTAGTAGAACTACCAGGGCGCAGCCTACATTACTATTAGTACTACCACAGCTCAGCCTACATTACTAAGTTCCTCGGCATACACGGCATACACATCACAGACAAACTGAATTGGTCCACTCACACAGACAGCATCGTGAAGAAGGCGCAGCAGCGCCTCTTCAACCTCAGGAGGCTGAAGAAATTCGGCTTGTCACCAAAAGCACTCACAAACTTCTACAGATGCACAATCGAGAGCATCCTGGCGGGCTGTATCACCGCCTGGTATGGCAACTGCACCGCCCTCAACCGTAAGGCTCTCCAGAGGGTAGTGAGGTCTGCACAACGCATCACCGGGGGCAAACTACCTGCCCTCCAGGACACCTACACCACCCGATGTCACAGGAAGGCCATAAAGATCATCAAGGACATCAACCACCCGAGCCACTGCCTGTTCACCCCGCTATCATCCAGAAGGCGAGGTCAGTACAGGTGCATCAAAGCTGGGACCGAGAGACTGAAAAACAGCTTCTATCTCAAGGCCATCAGACTGTTAAACAGCCACCACTAACACTGAGTGGCTGCTGCCAACACACTGACACTGACTCAACTCCAGCCACTTTAATAATGGGAATTGATGGGAAATGATGTAAATATATCACTAGCCACTTTAAACAATGATACCTTATATAAATGTTACTTACCCTACATTATTCATCTCATATGCATACGTATATACTGTACTCTATATCATCGACGGTATCCTTATGTAATACATGTATCACTAGCCACTTTATACTATACTATGCCACTTTGTTTACATACTCATCTCATTTGTACATACTGTACCCGATACCATCTACTGTATCTTGCCTATGCTGCTCTGTACCATCACTCATTCATATATCCTTATGTACATATTCTTTATCCCCTTACACTGTGTACAAGACAGTAGTTTTGGAATTGTTAGTTAGATTACTTGTTATTACTGCATTGTCGGAACTAGAAGCACAAGCATTTCGCTACACTCGCATTAACATCTGCTAACCATGTGTATGTGACAAATAAAATTTGATTTGATTTGATTTGATTTGATTACTATTAGTAGTAGTACTACCACAGCTCAGCCTATATTACTATTAGTAGTAGTACTACCACAGCTCAGCCTACATTACTATTAGTACTACCACAGCTCAGCCTACATTAATATTAGTAGTAGTACTACCACAGCTATGCCAACATTACTATTAGTAGTAGTACTACCACAGCTCAGCCTACATTACTATTAGTACTACCACAGCGCAGCCTACATTACTATTAGTACTACCACAGCTCAGCCTACATTACTATTCGTATTAGTATTAGCACAGCTCAGCCTACGTTACTATTAGTACTACCACAACTCAGCCTACATTACTATTCATATTAGTATTACCACAGCTCAGCCTACATTACTATTAGTACTACCACAGCTCAGCCTACATTACTATTAGTACTACTACAGCTCAGCCTACATTACTATCAGTAGTAGTACTACCACAGCTCAGCCTACATTACTATTAGTAGTAGTACTACCACAGCTCAGCCTACATTACTATTAGTACTACCACAGCGCAGCCTACATTACTATTAGTACTACCACAGCTCAGCCTATATTACTATTTGTATTAGTATTACCACAGCTCAGCCTACATTACTATAAGTATTACCGCAGCTCAGCCTACATTACTATTCGTATTACCACAGCCCAGCCTACATTACTATTAGTACTACCACAGCTCAGCCTACATTACTCATTCGTATTAATATTACCACAGCTCAGCCTACATTACTATTAGTACTACCACAGCTCAGCCTACATTACTATTCGTATTAGTATTACCACATCTCAGCCTACATTACTATTAGTACTACCACAGCTCAGCCTACATTACTATTCATATTAGTATTACCACAGCTCAACCTACATTACTATTAGTACTACCACAGCTCAGCCTACATTACTAGTAGTATTAGTACTACCACAGCCAAGCCTACATTACTATTATTACTACCACGGCACAGCCTACATTACTATTAGTAGTAGTACTACCACAGCTCAGCCTACATTACTATTAGTATTATCGCAGCTCGGCCTACATTACTAGTAGTAGTAGTACTACCACAGTTCAGCCTACATTACTATTAGTAGTAGTACTACCACAGCTCAGCCTACATGAATATTAGTATTACTGCAGCTCAGCCTACATTACTGTTAGTAGTAGTACTACCACAGCTCAGACTACATTACTATTAGTAGTAGAACTACCACAGCTCAGCCTACATTACTATTAGTACTACCACAGCTCAGCCTACATGAATATTAGTATTACTGCAGCTCAGCCTACATTACTGTTAGTAGTAGTACTACCACAGCTCAGCCTACATTACTATTAGTAGTAGTACTACAACAGCTCAGCCTACATTACTATTAGTACTACCACAGCTCGGCCTACATTACTATTAGTAGAAGTACTACCACAGCTTAGCCTACATTACTATTAGTATTACCACAGCTCAGCCTACATTACTGTTAGTAGTAGTACTACCACAGCTCAGGCTACATTACTATTAGTAGTAGTACTACCACAGCACAGCCTACATTACTATTAGTAGTAGAACTACCAGGGCGCAGCCTACATTACTATTAGTACTACCACAGCTCAGCCTACATTACTATTAGTAGTAGTACTACCACAGCCCAGCCTACATTACTATTAGTACTACCACAGCTCAGCCTACATTACTATTAGTACTACCACAGCTCAGCCTACATTACTATTAGTAGTAGTACTACCACAGCTCAGCCTACATTACTATTAGTACTACCACAGCTGAGCCTACATGAATATTAGTATTAATGCAGCTCAGCCTACATTACTGTTAGTAGTAGTACTACCACAGCTCAGCCTACATTACTATTAGTAGTAGTACTAACACAGCTTAGCCTACATTACTATTAGTATTACTGCAGCTCAGCCTACATTACTATTAGTAGTAGTACTACCACAGCTCAGGCTACATCAATATTAGTATTACTGCAGCTCAGCCTACATTACTGTTAGTAGTAGTACTACCACAGCTCAGGCTACATTACTATTAGTAGTAGTACTACCACAGCACAGCCTACATTACTATTAGTATTAGTACTACCACAGCTAAGTCTACATTACTATTAGTACTGTCACAGCTTAGCCTACATTACTATTAGTATTACTGCAGCTCAGCCTACATTACTATTAGTAGTAGTACTACCACAGCTCAGGCTACATGAATATTAGTATTACTGCAGCTCAGCCTACATTACTGTTAGTAGTAGTACTACCACAGCTCAGCCTACATTACTATTAGTAGTAGTACTACCACATCTTAGCCTACATTACTATTAGTACTACCACAGCTCGGCCTACATTACTATTAGTAGTAGTACTACCACAGCTTAGCCTACATTACTATTAGTATTACTGCAGCTCAGCCTACATTACTATTAGTAGTAGTACTACCACAGCTCAGGCTACATGAATATTAGTATTACTGCAGCTCAGCCTACATTACTGTTAGTAGTAGTACTACCACAGCTCAGGCTACATTACTATTAGTAGTAGTACTACCACAGCACAGCCTACATTACTATAAGTACTACCACAGCACAGCCTACATTACTATTAGTACTACCACAGCTCAGCCTACATTACTATTAGTATTGCCACAGCTCAGCCTACATTACTGGTAGTATTAGTACTACCACATCTCAGCCTACATTGCTATTAGTATTACCACAGCTCCGTCTACATAACTATTAGTACTACCACAGCCCAGCCTACATTACCATTAGTATTACCACAGCTCAGCCTGCATTACTATTAGTACTACCACAGCTCAGCGCCTACATTACCATTAGTAGTTATTACCACAGCTCAGCCTACATTACTATTATTATTAGTACTACCACAGCTCAGCCTGCATTACTATTAGTAGTAGTACTACCACAGCTCAGCCTACATTACTATTAGTATTACCGCAGCTCAGCCTACATTACTATTAGTAGTAGTACTACCACAGCTCAGCCTACATTACTATTAGTACTACCACAGCTCAGCCTACATTACTATTAGTACGACCACAGCGCAGGCTACATTAATATTAGTACTACCACAGCTCAGCCTACATTACTATTCGTATTAGTACTACCACAGCTCAGTCTACATTATTATTCATATTAGTATTGCCACAGCTCAGCCTACATTCCTATTAGTACTACCACAGCTCAGCCTACATTACTATTCATATTAGTACTACCACAGGTCAGCCTACATTACTATTCGTATTAGTATTACCACAGCTCAGCCCACATTACTATTAGTACTAACACAGCTCGGCCTACATTACTAGTAGTATTATTACTACCACAGCCCAGCCTACATTACTATTAGTACTACCACGGCGCAGCCTACATTACTATTAGTACTATCACAGCTCAGCCTACATTACTATTAGTAGTAGTACTACCACATCCCAGCCTACATTACTATTAGTACTACCACAGCTCAGCCTACATTACTATTAGTACTACCACAGCTCAGCCTACATTACTAGTAGTAGTAGTACTACCACAGCTCAGCCCACATTACTATTAGTACTACCACAGCACAGCCTACATTACTATTAGTACTACCACAGCTCAGCCTACATTACTATTCATATTAGTATTACCACAGCTCAGCCTACATTACTATTAGTACTACCACAGCTCAGCCTATATTACAATTAGTATTGCCACAGCTCAGCCTACATTACTAGTAGTATTAGTACTACCACATCTCAGCCTACATTACTATTAGTATTACCACAGCTCCGTCTACATAACTATTAGTACTACCACAGCCCAGCCTACATTACCATTAGTATTACCACAGCTCAGCCTGCATTACTATTAGTACTACCACAGCTCAGCGCCTACATTACCATTAGTAGTAGTACTACCACAGCTCAGCCTACATTACTATTATTATTAGTACTACCACAGCTCAGCCTACATTACTATTAGTAGTAGTACTACCACAGCTCAGCCTACATTACTATTAGTATTACCGCAGCTCAGCCTACATTACTATTAGTAGTAGTACTACCACAGCTCAGCCAACATTACTATTAGTACTACCACAGCTCAGCCTACATTACTATTAGTACTACCACAGCTCAGCCTACATTACTATTAGTATTGCCACAGCTCAGCCTACATTATTATTATTATTAGTACTACCACAGCTCAGCCTCCATTACTATTCGTATTACCACAGCCCAGCCTACATTACTATTAGTACTACCACAGCTCAGCCTACATTACTATTAGTACTACCACAGCTCAGCCTACATTACTATTCGTATTAGTATTACCACAGCTCAGCCTACATTACTATTAGTACTACCACAGCTCCGCCTACATTACTATTCGTATTAGTATTACCACAGCTCAGCCTACATTACTATTAGTACTACCACAGCTCAGCCTACATTACTATTCGTATTAGTATTACCACAGCTCAGCCTACATTACTATTAGTACTACCACAGGGCAAGCCTACATTACTAGTAGTATTAGTACTACCACAGCCCAGCCTGCATTACTATTAGTAGTAGTACTACCACAGCTCAGCCTACATTACTATTAGTATTACCGCAGCTCAGCCTACATTACTTTTAGTAGTAGTACTACCACAGCTCAGCCTACATTACTATTAGTACTACCACAGCTCAGCCTACATTACTATTAGTACTACCACGGCGCAGCCTACATTACTATTAGTACTATCACAGCTCAGCCTACATTACTATTAGTAGTAGTACTACCACATCCCAGCCTACATTACTATTAGTACTACCACAGCTCAGCCTACATTACTATTAGTACTACCACAGCTCAGCCTACATTACTAGTAGTAGTAGTACTACCACAGCTCAGCCCACATTACTATTAGTACTACCACAGCACAGCCTACATTACTATTAGTACTACCACAGCTCAGCCTACATTACTATTCATATTAGTATTACCACAGCTCATCCTACATTACTATTGGTACTACCACAGCTCATCCTATATTACTATTAGTATTGCCACAGCTCAGCCTACATTACTAGTAGTATTAGTACTACCACATCTCAGCCTACATTACTATTAGTATTACCACAGCTCCGTCTACATAACTATTAGTACTACCACAGCCCAGCCTACATTACCATTAGTATTACCACAGCTCAGCCTGCATTACTATTAGTACTACCACAGCTCAGCGCCTACATTACCATTAGTAGTAGTACTACCACAGCTCAGCCTACATTACTATTATTATTAGTACTACCACAGCTCAGCCTACATTACTATTAGTAGTAGTACTACCACAGCTCAGCCTACATTACTATTAGTATTACCGCAGCTCAGCCTACATTACTATTAGTAGTAGTACTACCACAGCTCAGCCAACATTACTATTAGTACTACCACAGCTCAGCCTACATTACTATTAGTACTACCACAGCTCAGCCTACATTACTATTAGTATTGCCACAGCTCAGCCTACATTATTATTATTATTAGTACTACCACAGCTCAGCCTCCATTACTATTCGTATTACCACAGCCCAGCCTACATTACTATTAGTACTACCACAGCTCAGCCTACATTACTATTAGTACTACCACAGCTCAGCCTACATTACTATTCGTATTAGTATTACCACAGCTCAGCCTACATTACTATTAGTACTACCACAGCTCCGCCTACATTACT
Source organism: Oncorhynchus clarkii lewisi (assembly GCF_045791955.1). Taxonomy (NCBI): domain Eukaryota; kingdom Metazoa; phylum Chordata; class Actinopteri; order Salmoniformes; family Salmonidae; genus Oncorhynchus; species Oncorhynchus clarkii. Next base: position 716,983 of record NC_092158.1, on the reverse strand, counting down.
ATTCGTATTAGTATTACCACAGCTCAGCCTACATTACTATTAGTACTACCACAGCTCAGCCTACATTACTATTCGTATTAGTATTACCACAGCTCAGCCTACATTACTATTAGTACTACCACAGGGCAAGCCTACATTACTAGTAGTATTAGTACTACCACAGCCCAGCCTGCATTACTATTAGTAGTAGTACTACCACAGCTCAGCCTACATTACTATTAGTATTACCGCAGCTCAGCCTACATTACTTTTAGTAGTAGTACTACCACAGCTCAGCCTACATTACTATTAGTACTACCACAGCTCAGCCTACATTACTATTAGTACGACCACAGCGCAGCCTACATTAATATTAGTACTACCACAGCTCAGCCTACATTACTATTCGTATTAGTACTACCACAGCTCAGTCTACATTATTATTCATGTTAGTATTACCACAGCTCAGCCTACATTACTATTCATATTAGTACTACCACAGCTCAGCCTACATTACTAGTAGTATTATTACGACCACAGCCCAGCCTACATTACCATTAATACTACCACGGCGCAGCCTACATTACTATTAGTACTACCACAGCTCAGCCTACATTACTATTAGTAGTAGTACTACCACAGCCCAGCCTACATTACTATTAGTACTACCACAGCTCAGCCTACATTACTATTAGTACTACCACAGCTCAGCCTACATTACTATTAGTAGTAGTACTACCACAGCTCAGCCTACATTACTATTAGTACTACCACAGCACAGCCTACATTACTATTAGTACTACCACAGCTCAGCCTACATTACTATTCATATTAGTATTACCACAGCTCAGCCTACATTACTATTAGTACCACAGCTCAGCCTATATTACTATTAGTATTGCCACAGCTCAGCCTACATTACTAGTAGTATTAGTACTACCACATCGCAGCCTACATTACTATTTGTATTACCACAGCTCCGTCTACATAACTATTAGTACTACCACAGCCCAGCCTACATTACCATTAGTATTACCACAGCTCAGCCTGCATTACTATTAGTACTACCACAGCTCAGCGCCTACATTACCATTAGTAGTAGTACTACCACAGCTCAGCCTACATTACTATTATTATTAGTACTACCACAGCTCAGCCTACATTACTATTAGTAGTAGTACTACCACAGCTCAGCCTACATTACTATTAGTATTACCGCAGCTCAGCCTACATTACTATTAGTAGTAGTACTACCACAGCTCAGCCTACATTACTATTAGTACTACCACAGCTCAGCCTACATTACTATTAGTACGACCCCAGCGCAGCCTACATTACTATTAGTACTACCACAGCTCAGCCTACATTACTATTAGTACTACCACAGCTCAGCCTACATTACTATTAGTATTGCCACAGCTCAGCCTACATTATTATTATTATTAGTACTACCACAGCTCAGCCTACATTACTATTCGTATTACCACAGCCCAGCCTACATTACTATTAGTACTACCACAGCTCAGCCTACATTACTATTAGTACTACCACAGCTCAGCCTACATTACTATTCGTATTAGTATTACCACAGCTCAGCCTACATTACTATTAGTACTACCACAGCTCCGCCTACATTACTATTCGTATTAGTATTACCACAGCTCAGCCTACATTACTATTAGTACTACCACAGCTCAGCCTACATTACTATTCATACTACCACAGCTCAGCCTACATTACTATTCGTATTACCACAGCTCAGCCTACATTACTATTAGTACTACCACATCTCAGCCTACATTACTATTCGTATTAGTATTACCACAGCTCAGCCTACATTACTATTAGTACTACCACAGCTCAGCCTACATTACTATTCATATTAGTATTACCACAGCTCAGCCTACATTACTATTAGTACTACCACAGCGCAGCCTACATTACTAGTAGTATTAGTACTACCCCAGCTCAGCCTACATTACTATTAGTACTACCACAGCACAGCCTACATTACATTTAGTACTACCACAGCTCAGCCTACATTACTAGTAGTATTAGTACTACCACAGCTCAGCCTACCTAACTATTAGTACTACCACAGCTCAGCCTACATTACTATTAGTACTACCACAGCTCAGCCTACATTACTATTCATATTAGTATTATCACAGCTCAGCCTACATTACTATTAGTACTACCACAGCTCAGCCTACATTACTAGTAATATTAGTACTACCACAGCCAAGCCTACATTACTATTATTACTACCACGGCACAGCCTACATTACTATTAGTAGTAGTACTACCACAGCTCAGCCTACATTACTATTAGTCTTATCGCAGCTCGGCCTACATTACTATTAGTAGTAGTACTACCACAGCTCAGCCTACATGAATATTAGTATTACTGCAGCTCAGCCTACATTACTGTTAGTAGTAGTACTACCACAAGCTCAGCCTACATTACTATTAGTAGTAGAACTACCACAGCTCAGCCTACATTACTATTAGTACTACCACAGCTCAGCCTACATGAATATTAGTATTACTGCAGCTCAGCCTACATTACTGTTAGTAGTAGTACTACCACAGCTCAGCCTACATTACTATTAGTAGTAGTACTACAACAGTTCAGCCTACATTACTATTAGTACTACCAAAGCTCGGCCTACATTACTATTAGTAGTAGTACTACCACAGCTTAGCCTACATTACTATTAGTATTACCGCAGCTCAGCCTACATTACTGTTAGTAGTAGTACTACCACAGCTCAGGCTACATTAATATTAGTAGTAGTACTACCACAGCACAGCCTACATTACTATTAGTAGTAGAACTACCAGGGCGCAGCCTACATTACTATTAGTACTACCACAGCTCAGGCTACATTACTATTAGTAGTAGTACTACCACAGCTCAGCCTATATTACTATTAGTAGTAGTACTACCACAGCTCAGCCTACATTACTATTAGTACTACCACAGCTCAGCCTACATTAATAGTAGTAGTAGTACTACCACAGCTATGCCAACATTACTATTAGTAGTAGTACTACCACAGCTCAGCCTACATTACTATTAGTACTACCACAGCGCAGCCTACATTACTATTAGTACTACCACAGCTCAGCCTACATTACTATTCGTATTAGTATTAGCACAGCTCAGCCTACGTTACTATTAGTACTACCACAACTCAGCCTACATTACTATTCGTATTAGTATTACCACAGCTCAGCCTACATTACTATTAGTACTACCACAGCTCAGCCTACATTACTATTAGTACTACTACAGCTCAGCCTACATTACTATCAGTAGTAGTACTACCACAGCTCAGCCTACATTACTATTAGTAGTAGTACTACCACAGCTCAGCCTACATTACTATTAGTACTACCACAGCGCAGCCTACATTACTATTAGTACTACCACAGCTCAGCCTATATTACTATTTGTATTAGTATTACCACAGCTCAGCCTACATTACTATAAGTATTACCGCAGCTCAGCCTACATTACTATTCGTATTACCACAGCCCAGCCTACATTACTATTAGTACTACCACAGCTCAGCCTACATTACTCATTCGTATTAATATTACCACAGCTCAGCCTACATTACTATTAGTACTACCACAGCTCAGCCTACATTACTATTCGTATTAGTATTACCACATCTCAGCCTACATTACTATTAGTACTACCACAGCTCAGCCTACATTACTATTCATATTAGTATTACCACAGCTCAACCTACATTACTATTAGTACTACCACAGCTCAGCCTACATTACTAGTAGTATTAGTACTACCACAGCCAAGCCTACATTACTATTATTACTACCACGGCACAGCCTACATTACTATTAGTAGTAGTACTACCACAGCTCAGCCTACATTACTATTAGTATTATCGCAGCTCGGCCTACATTACTAGTAGTAGTAGTACTACCACAGTTCAGCCTACATTACTATTAGTAGTAGTACTACCACAGCTCAGCCTACATGAATATTAGTATTACTGCAGCTCAGCCTACATTACTGTTAGTAGTAGTACTACCACAGCTCAGCCTACATTACTATTAGTAGTAGAACTACCACAGCTCAGCCTACATTACTATTAGTACTACCACAGCTCAGCCTACATGAATATTAGTATTACTGCAGCTCAGCCTACATTACTGTTAGTAGTAGTACTACCACAGCTCAGCCTACATTACTATTAGTAGTAGTACTACAACAGCTCAGCCTACATTACTATTAGTACTACCACAGCTCGGCCTACATTACTATTAGTAGAAGTACTACCACAGCTTAGCCTACATTACTATTAGTATTACCACAGCTCAGCCTACATTACTGTTAGTAGTAGTACTACCACAGCTCAGGCTACATTACTATTAGTAGTAGTACTACCACAGCACAGCCTACATTACTATTAGTAGTAGAACTACCAGGGCGCAGCCTACATTACTATTAGTACTACCACAGCTCAGCCTACATTACTATTAGTAGTAGTACTACCACAGCCCAGCCTACATTACTATTAGTACTACCACAGCTCAGCCTACATTACTATTAGTACTACCACAGCTCAGCCTACATTACTATTAGTAGTAGTACTACCACAGCTCAGCCTACATTACTATTAGTACTACCACAGCTGAGCCTACATGAATATTAGTATTAATGCAGCTCAGCCTACATTACTGTTAGTAGTAGTACTACCACAGCTCAGCCTACATTACTATTAGTAGTAGTACTACCACAGCTTAGCCTACATTACTATTAGTATTACTGCAGCTCAGCCTACATTACTATTAGTAGTAGTACTACCACAGCTCAGGCTACATCAATATTAGTATTACTGCAGCTCAGCCTACATTACTGTTAGTAGTAGTACTACCACAGCTCAGGCTACATTACTATTAGTAGTAGTACTACCACAGCACAGCCTACATTACTATTAGTATTAGTACTACCACAGCTAAGTCTACATTACTATTAGTACTGCCACAGCTTAGCCTACATTACTATTAGTATTACTGCAGCTCAGCCTACATTACTATTAGTAGTAGTACTACCACAGCTCAGGCTACATGAATATTAGTATTACTGCAGCTCAGCCTATATTACTGTTAGTAGTAGTACTACCACAGCTCAGCCTACATTACTATTAGTAGTAGTACTACCACATCTTAGCCTACATTACTATTAGTACTACCACAGCTCGGCCTACATTACTATTAGTAGTAGTACTACCACAGCTTAGCCTACATTACTATTAGTATTACTGCAGCTCAGCCTACATTACTATTAGTAGTAGTACTACCACAGCTCAGGCTACATGAATATTAGTATTACTGCAGCTCAGCCTACATTACTGTTAGTAGTAGTACTACCACAGCTCAGGCTACATTACTATTAGTAGTAGTACTACCACAGCACAGCCTACATTACTATTAGTACTACCACAGCTCAGCCTACATTACTATTAGTATTGCCACAGCTCAGCCTACATTACTGGTAGTATTAGTACTACCACATCTCCGCCTACATTGCTATTAGTATTACCACAGCTCCGTCTACATAACTATTAGTACTACCAGAGCCCAGCCTACATTACCATTAGTATTACCACAGCTCAGCCTGCATTACTATTAGTACTACCACAGCTCAGCGCCTACATTACCATTAGTAGTTACTACCACAGCTCAGCCTACATTACTATTATTATTAGTACTACCACAGCTCAGCCTACATTACTATTAGTAGTAGTACTACCACAGCTCAGCCTACATTACTATTAGTACTACCACAGCTGAGCCTACATGAATATTAGTATTAATGCAGCTCAGCCTACATTACTGTTAGTAGTAGTACTACCACAGCTCAGCCTACATTACTATTAGTAGTAGTACTACCACAGCTTAGCCTACATTACTATTAGTATTACTGCAGCTCAGCCTACATTACTATTAGTAGTAGTACTACCACAGCTCAGGCTACATCAATATTAGTATTACTGCAGCACAGCCTACATTACTGTTAGTAGTAGTACTACCACAGCTCAGGCTACATTACTATTAGTAGTAGTACTACCACAGCACAGCCTACATTACTATTAGTATTAGTACTACCACAGCTAAGTCTACATTACTATTAGTACTGCCACAGCTTAGCCTACATTACTATTAGTATTACTGCAGCTCAGCCTACATTACTATTAGTAGTAGTACTACCACAGCTCAGGCTACATGAATATTAGTATTACTGCAGCTCAGCCTATATTACTGTTAGTAGTAGTACTACCACAGCTCAGCCTACATTACTATTAGTAGTAGTACTACCACATCTTAGCCTACATTACTATTAGCACTACCACAGCTCGGCCTACATTACTATTAGTAGTAGTACTACCACAGCTTAGCCTACATTACTATTAGTATTACTGCAGCTCAGCCTACATTACTATTAGTAGTAGTACTACCACAGCTCAGGCTACATGAATATTAGTATTACTGCAGCTCAGCCTACATTACTGTTAGTAGTAGTACTACCACAGCTCAGGCTACATTACTATTAGTAGTAGTACTACCACAGCACAGCCTACATTACTATAAGTACTACCACAGCACAGCCTACATTACTATTAGTACTACCACAGCTCAGCCTACATTACTATTAGTATTGCCACAGCTCAGCCTACATTACTGGTAGTATTAGTACTACCACATCTCAGCCTACATTGCTATTAGTATTACCACAGCTCCGTCTACATAACTATTAGTACTACCAGAGCCCAGCCTACATTACCATTAGTATTACCACAGCTCAGCCTGCATTACTATTAGTACTACCACAGCTCAGCGCCTACATTACCATTAGTAGTTACTACCACAGCTCAGCCTACATTACTATTATTATTAGTACTACCACAGCTCAGCCTGCATTACTATTAGTAGTAGTACTACCACAGCTCAGCCTACATTACTATTAGTATTACCGCAGCTCAGCCTACATTACTATTAGTAGTAGTACTACCACAGCTCAGCCTACATTACTATTAGTACTACCACAGCTCAGCCTACATTACTATTAGTACGACCACAGCGCAGGCTACATTAATATTAGTACTACCACAGCTCAGCCTACATTACTATTCGTATTAGTACTACCACAGCTCAGTCTACATTATTATTCATATTAGTATTGCCACAGCTCAGCCTACATTCCTATTAGTACTACCACAGCTCAGCCTACATTACTATTCATATTAGTACTACCACAGGTCAGCCTACATTCCTATTTGTATTAGTATTACCACAGCTCAGCCTACATTACTATTAGTACTACCACAGCTCAGCCTACATTACTATTCGTATTAGTATTACCACAGCTCAGCCCACATTACTATTAGTACTAACACAGCTCGGCCTACATTACTAGTAGTATTATTACTACCACAGCCCAGCCTACATTACTATTAGTACTACCACGGCGCAGCCTACATTACTATTAGTACTATCACAGCTCAGCCTACATTACTATTAGTAGTAGTACTACCACATCCCAGCCTACATTACTATTAGTACTACCACAGCTCAGCCTACATTACTATTAGTACTACCACAGCTCAGCCTACATTACTAGTAGTAGTAGTACTACCACAGCTCAGCCCACATTACTATTAGTACTACCACAGCACAGCCTACATTACTATTAGTACTACCACAGCTCAGCCTACATTACTATTCATATTAGTATTACCACAGCTCAGCCTACATTACTATTAGTACTACCACAGCTCAGCCTATATTACTATTAGTATTGCCACAGCTCAGCCTACATTACTAGTAGTATTAGTACTACCACATCTCAGCCTACATTACTATTAGTATTACCACAGCTCCGTCTACATAACTATTAGTACTACCACAGCCCAGCCTACATTACCATTAGTATTACCACAGCTCAGCCTGCATTACTATTAGTACTACCACAGCTCAGCGCCTACATTACCATTAGTAGTAGTACTACCACAGCTCAGCCTACATTACTATTATTATTAGTACTACCACAGCTCAGCCTACATTACTATTAGTAGTAGTACTACCACAGCTCAGCCTACATTACTATTAGTATTACCGCAGCTCAGCCTACATTACTATTAGTAGTAGTACTACCACAGCTCAGCCAACATTACTATTAGTACTACCACAGCTCAGCCTACATTACTATTAGTACTACCACAGCTCAGCCTACATTACTATTAGTATTGCCACAGCTCAGCCTACATTATTATTATTATTAGTACTACCACAGCTCAGCCTCCATTACTATTCGTATTACCACAGCCCAGCCTACATTACTATTAGTACTACCACAGCTCAGCCTACATTACTATTAGTACTACCACAGCTCAGCCTACATTACTATTCGTATTAGTATTACCACAGCTCAGCCTACATTACTATTAGTACTACCACAGCTCCGCCTACATTACTATTCGTATTAGTATTACCACAGCTCAGCCTACATTACTATTAGTACTACCACAGCTCAGCCTACATTACTATTCGTATTAGTATTACCACAGCTCAGCCTACATTACTATTAGTACTACCACAGGGCAAGCCTACATTACTAGTAGTATTAGTACTACCACAGCCCAGCCTGCATTACTATTAGTAGTAGTACTACCACAGCTCAGCCTACATTACTATTAGTATTACCGCAGCTCAGCCTACATTACTTTTAGTAGTAGTACTACCACAGCTCAGCCTACATTACTATTAGTACTACCACAGCTCAGCCTACATTACTATTAGTACTACCACGGCGCAGCCTACATTACTATTAGTACTATCACAGCTCAGCCTACATTACTATTAGTAGTAGTACTACCACATCCCAGCCTACATTACTATTAGTACTACCACAGCTCAGCCTACATTACTATTAGTACTACCACAGCTCAGCCTACATTACTAGTAGTAGTAGTACTACCACAGCTCAGCCCACATTACTATTAGTACTACCACAGCACAGCCTACATTACTATTAGTACTACCACAGCTCAGCCTACATTACTAGTAGTATTAGTACTACCACATCTCAGCCTACATTACTATTAGTATTACCACAGCTCCGTCTACATAACTATTAGTACTACCACAGCCCAGCCTACATTACCATTAGTATTACCACAGCTCAGCCTGCATTACTATTAGTACTACCACAGCTCAGCCTACATTACTATTATTATTAGTACTACCACAGCTCAGCCTACATTACTATTAGTAGTAGTACTACCACAGCTCAGCCTACATTACTATTAGTATTACCGCAGCTCAGCCTACATTACTATTAGTAGTAGTACTACCACAGCTCAGCCAACATTACTATTAGTACTACCACAGCTCAGCCTACATTACTATTAGTACTACCACAGCTCAGCCTACATTACTATTAGTATTGCCACAGCTCAGCCTACATTATTATTATTATTAGTACTACCACAGCTCAGCCTCCATTACTATTCGTATTACCACAGCCCAGCCTACATTACTATTAGTACTACCACAGCTCAGCCTACATTACTATTAGTACTACCACAGCTCAGCCTACATTACTATTCGTATTAGTATTACCACAGCTCAGCCTACATTACTATTAGTACTACCACAGCTCCGCCTACATTACTATTCGTATTAGTATTACCACAGCTCAGCCTACATTACTATTAGTACTACCACAGCTCAGCCTACATTACTATTCGTATTAGTATTACCACAGCTCAGCCTACATTACTATTAGTACTACCACAGGGCAAGCCTACATTACTAGTAGTATTAGTACTACCACAGCCCAGCCTGCATTACTATTAGTAGTAGTACTACCACAGCTCAGCCTACATTACTATTAGTATTACCGCAGCTCAGCCTACATTACTTTTAGTAGTAGTACTACCACAGCTCAGCCTACATTACTATTAGTACTACCACAGCTCAGCCTACATTACTATTAGTACGACCACAGCGCAGCCTACATTAATATTAGTACTACCACAGCTCAGCCTACATTACTATTCGTATTAGTACTACCACAGCTCAGTCTACATTATTATTCATGTTAGTATTACCACAGCTCAGCCTACATTACTATTCATATTAGTACTACCACAGCTCAGCCTACATTACTAGTAGTATTATTACGACCACAGCCCAGCCTACATTACCATTAATACTACCACGGCGCAGCCTACATTACTATTAGTACTACCACAGCTCAGCCTACATTACTATTAGTAGTAGTACTACCACAGCCCAGCCTACATTACTATTAGTACTACCACAGCTCAGCCTACATTACTATTAGTACTACCACAGCTCAGCCTACATTACTATTAGTAGTAGTACTACCACAGCTCAGCCTACATTACTATTAGTACTACCACAGCACAGCCTACATTACTATTAGTACTACCACAGCTCAGCCTACATTACTATTCATATTAGTATTACCACAGCTCAGCCTACATTACTATTAGTACCACAGCTCAGCCTATATTACTATTAGTATTGCCACAGCTCAGCCTACATTACTAGTAGTATTAGTACTACCACATCGCAGCCTACATTACTATTTGTATTACCACAGCTCCGTCTACATAACTATTAGTACTACCACAGCCCAGCCTACATTACCATTAGTATTACCACAGCTCAGCCTGCATTACTACTAGTACTACCACAGCTCAGCGCCTACATTACCATTAGTAGTAGTACTACCACAGCTCAGCCTACATTACTATTATTATTAGTACTACCACAGCTCAGCCTACATTACTATTAGTAGTAGTACTACCACAGCTCAGCCTACATTACTATTAGTATTACCGCAGCTCAGCCTACATTACTATTAGTAGTAGTACTACCACAGCTCAGCCTACATTACTATTAGTACTACCACAGCTCAGCCTACATTACTATTAGTACGACCACAGCGCAGCCTACATTACTATTAGTACTACCACAGCTCAGCCTACATTACTATTAGTACTACCACAGCTCAGCCTACATTACTATTAGTATTGCCACAGCTCAGCCTACATTATTATTATTATTAGTACTACCACAGCTCAGCCTACATTACTATTCGTATTACCACAGCCCAGCCTACATTACTATTAGTACTACCACAGCTCAGCCTACATTACTATTAGTACTACCACAGCTCAGCCTACATTACTATTCGTATTAGTATTACCACAGCTCAGCCTACATTACTATTAGTACTACCACAGCTCCGCCTACATTACTATTCGTATTAGTATTACCACAGCTCAGCCTACATTACTATTAGTACTACCACAGCTCAGCCTACATTACTATTCATACTACCACAGCTCAGCCTACATTACTATTCGTATTACCACAGCTCAGCCTACATTACTATTAGTACTACCACATCTCAGCCTACATTACTATTCGTATTAGTATTACCACAGCTCAGCCTACATTACTATTAGTACTACCACAGCTCAGCCTACATTACTATTCATATTAGTATTACCACAGCTCAGCCTACATTACTATTAGTACTACCACAGCGCAGCCTACATTACTAGTAGTATTAGTACTACCACAGCTCAGCCTACATTACTATTAGTACTACCACAGCACAGCCTACATTACATTTAGTACTACCACAGCTCAGCCTACATTACTAGTAGTATTAGTACTACCACAGCTCAGCCTACCTAACTATTAGTACTACCACAGCTCAGCCTACATTACTATTAGTACTACCACAGCTCAGCCTACATTACTATTAGTAGTAGTACTACCACAGCTCAGTCTACATTACTATTAGTACTACCACATCACAGCCTACATTACTATTAGTACTACCACAGCTCAGCCTACATTACTATTCGTATTAGTATTACCACAGCTCAGCCTACATTACTATTAGTACTACCACAGCTCCGCCTACATTACTATTCATATTAGTATTACCACAGCTCAGCCTATATTACTCTTAGTACTACCACAGCTCAGCCTACATTACTATTCATATTACTATTACCACAGCTCAGCCTACATTACTATTCGTATTACCACAGCCCTGCCTACATTACTATTAGTAGTACCACAGCTCAGCCTACATTACTATTAGTACTACCACAGCTCAGCCTACATTACTATTCGTATTAGTATTACCACAGCTCAGCCTACATTACTATTAGTACTACCACAGCTCAGCCAACATTACTATTCGTATTAGTATTACCACAGCTCAGCCTACATTACTATTAGTACTACCACAGCACAGCCTACATTACTAGTAGTATTAGTACTACCACAGCTCAGCCTACCTAACTATTAGTACTACCACAGCTCAGCCTACATTACTATTAGTACTACCACAGCTCAGCCTACATTACTATTAGTAGTAGTACTACCACAGCTCAGCCTACATTACTATTAGTACTACCACAGCACAGCCTACATTACTATTAGTACTACAGCAGCTCAGCCTACATTACTATTCGTATTAGTATTACCACAGCTCAGGCTACATTACTATTAGTACTACCACAGCTCAGCCTACATTACTATTAGTATTGCCACAGCTCAGCCTACATTACTAGTAGTATTAGTACTACCACAGCTCAGCCTACATGACTATTAGTAGTAGTACTACCACAGCTCAGCCTACATTACTATTAGTATTACCGCAGCTCAGCCTACATTACTATTAGTAGTAGTACTACCACAGCTCAGCCTACATTACTATTAGTAGTAGTACTACCACAGCTCAGCCTACATTACTATTAGTATTACCGCAGCTCAGCCTACATTACTATTAGTAGTAGTACTACCACAGCTCAGCCTACATTACTATTAGTACTACCACAGCTCAGCCTACATTACTATTAGTACGACCACAGCGCAGCCTACATTACTATTAGTACTACCACAGCTCAGCCTACATTACTATTAGTACTACCACAGCTCAGCCTACATTACTATTAGTATTGCCACAGCTCAGCCTACATTATTATTATTATTAGTACTACCACAGCTCAGCCTACATTACTATTCGTATTACCACAGCCCAGCCTACATTACTATTAGTACTACCACAGCTCAGCCTACATTACTATTAGTACTACCACAGCTCAGCCTACATTACTATTCGTATTAGTATTACCACAGCTCAGCCTACATTACTATTAGTACTACCACAGCTCCGCCTACATTACTATTCGTATTAGTATTACCACAGCTCAGCCTACATTACTATTAGTACTACCACAGCTCAGCCTACATTACTATTCATACTACCACAGCTCAGCCTACATTACTATTCGTATTACCACAGCTCAGCCTACATTACTATTAGTACTACCACATCTCAGCCTACATTACTATTCGTATTAGTATTACCACAGCTCAGCCTACATTACTATTAGTACTACCACAGCTCAGCCTACATTACTATTCATATTAGTATTACCACAGCTCAGCCTACATTACTATTAGTACTACCACAGCGCAGCCTACATTACTAGTAGTATTAGTACTACCACAGCTCAGCCTACATTACTATTAGTACTACCACAGCACAGCCTACATTACATTTAGTACTACCACAGCTCAGCCTACATTACTAGTAGTATTAGTACTACCACAGCTCAGCCTACCTAACTATTAGTACTACCACAGCTCAGCCTACATTACTATTAGTACTACCACAGCTCAGCCTACATTACTATTAGTAGTAGTACTACCACAGCTCAGTCTACATTACTATTAGTACTACCACATCACAGCCTACATTACTATTAGTACTACCACAGCTCAGCCTACATTACTATTCGTATTAGTATTACCACAGCTCAGCCTACATTACTATTAGTACTACCACGGCTCCGCCTACATTACTATTCATATTAGTATTACCACAGCTCAGCCTATATTACTCTTAGTACTACCACAGCTCAGCCTACATTACTATTCATATTACTATTACCACAGCTCAGCCTACATTACTATTCGTATTACCACAGCCCTGCCTACATTACTATTAGTAGTACCACAGCTCAGCCTACATTACTATTAGTACTACCACAGCTCAGCCTACATTACTATTCGTATTAGTATTACCACAGCTCAGCCTACATTACTATTAGTACTACCACAGCTCAGCCAACATTACTATTCGTATTAGTATTACCACAGCTCAGCCTACATTACTATTAGTACTACCACAGCACAGCCTACATTACTAGTAGTATTAGTACTACCACAGCTCAGCCTACCTAACTATTAGTACTACCACAGCTCAGCCTACATTACTATTAGTACTACCACAGCTCAGCCTACATTACTATTAGTAGTAGTACTACCACAGCTCAGCCTACATTACTATTAGTACTACCACAGCACAGCCTACATTACTATTAGTACTACAGCAGCTCAGCCTACATTACTATTCGTATTAGTATTACCACAGCTCAGGCTACATTACTATTAGTACTACCACAGCTCAGCCTACATTACTATTAGTATTGCCACAGCTCAGCCTACATTACTAGTAGTATTAGTACTACCACAGCTCAGCCTACATGACTATTAGTATTACCACAGCACCGTCTACATAACTATTAGTACTACAACAGCCCAGCCTACATTACCATTAGTATTACCACATCTCAGCCTGCATTACTATTAGTACTACCACAGCTCAGCGCCTACATTACCATTAGTAGTAGTACTACCACAGCTCAGCCTACATTACTGTTATTATTAGTATTACCACAGCTCAGCCTACATTACTATTAGTAGTAGTACTACCACAGCTCAGCCTACATTGCTAGTAGTATTACCGCAGCTCAGCCTACATTACTATTAGTAGTAGTACTACCACAGCTCAGCCTACATTACTATTAGTACTACCACAGCTCAGCCTACATTACTATTAGTACGACCACAGCGCGGCCTACATTACTATTAGTACTACCACAGCTCAGCCTACATTACTATTCATATTAGTACTACCACAGCTCAGTCTACATTATTATTCATATTAGTATTGCCACAGCTCAGCCTACATTCCTATTAGTACTACCACAGCTCAGCCTACATTACTATTCATATTAGTATTACCACAGCTCAGCCTACATTACTATTCATATTAGTATTACCACAGCTCAGCCTACATTACTATTTGTATTAGTATTACCACAGCTCAGCCTACATTACTATTAGTACTACCAAAGCTCAGCCTACATTACTATTCGTATTAGTATTACCACAGCTCAGCCTACATTACTATTAGTATAACCACAGCTCAGCCTACATTATTATTAGTATTAGTACTACCACAGCTCAGCCTACATAACTATTAGTATAACCACAGCTCAGCCTACATTATTATTAGTAGTAGTACTACCACAGCTCAGCCTACATTACTATTCGTACTACCACAGCTCAGCCTACATTACTATTAGTACTACCACAGCTCAGCCTACATTACTATTCGTATTACCACAGCCCAGCCTACATTACTATTAGTACTACCACAGCTCAGCCTACATTACTATTAGTACTACCACAGCTCAGCCTACATTATTATTAGTAGTAGTACTACCACAGCCCAACCTACATTACTATTAGTAGTAGTACTACCACAGCTCAGCCTACACTATTATTAGTAGTAGTACTACCACAGCCCAGCCTACATTACTATTAGTACTACCACAGCCCCGTCTACATAACTATTAGTACTACCACAGCCCAGCCTACATTACTATTAGTACTACCACAGCTCAGCCTGCATTACTATTAGTACTACCACGGCGCAGCTTACATTACTATTAGTATTACCACAGCTCCGTATACATAACTATTAGTACTACCACAGCCCAGCCTACATTACTATTAGTATTACCACAGCTCAGCCTGCATTACTATTAGTACTACCACAGCTCAGCGCCTACATTACCATTAGTAGTAGTACTACCACAGCTCAGCCTACATTACTATTACTATTAGTACTACCACAGCTCAGCCTACATGACTATTAGTACTACCACCGCTCAGTCTACTTTACTGTTAGTACTACCACAGCTCAGCCTACATTACTATTAGTATTACCGCAGCTCAGCCTACATTACTATTAGTAGTGGTACTACCACAGCTCAGCCTACATTACTATTAGTACTACCACAGCGCAGCCTACATTACTAGTAGTATTAGTACTACCACAGCTCAGCCTACATAACTATTAGTATAACCACAGCTCAGCCTACATTATTATTAGTAGTAGTACTACCACAGCCCAACCTACATTACTATTAGTAGTAGTACTACCACAGCTCAGCCTACATTATTATTAGTAGTAGTACTAGCACAGCCCAGCCTACATTACTATTAGTACTACCACAGCTCCGTCTACATAACTATTAGTACTACCACAGCCCAGCCTACATTACTATTAGTACTACCACGGCGCAGCTTACATTACTATTAGTATTACCACAGCTCCGTCTACATAACTATTAGTACTACCACAGCCCAGCCTTCATTACTATTAGTACTACCACGGCGCAGCTTACATTACTATTAGTATTACCACAGCTCCGTCTACATAACTATTAGTACTACCACAGCCCAGCCTACATTACTATTAGTATTACCACAGCTCAGCCTGCATTACTATTAGTACTACCACAGCTCAGCGCCTACATTACCATTAGTAGTAGTACTACCACAGCTCAGCCTACATTACTATTACTATTAGTACTACCACAGCTCAGCCTACATGACTATTAGTACTACCACCGCTCAGTCTACTTTACTGTTAGTACTACCACAGCTCAGCCTACATTACTATTAGTATTACCGCAGCTCAGCCTACATTACTATTAGTAGTAGTACTACCACAGCTCAGCCTACATTACTATTAGTACTACCACAGCTCAGCCTACATTACTATTAGTACTACCACAGCTCAGCCTACATTACTATTCATATTAGTATTACCACAGCTCAGCCTACATTATTATTCATATTAGTATTGCCACAGCTCAGCCTACATTCCTAGTAGTACTACCACAGCTCAGCCTACATTACTATTCATATTAGTACTACCACAGCTCAGCCTACATTATTATTAGTATTACCACAGCTCAGCCTACATTACTATTTGTATTAGTATTACCACAGTTCAGCCTACATTACCAGTAGTATCAGTACTATAAGTTCAACATGTATGACGGTGTACTGAGTACTTTAATCTGAGAATAATGTATTTTTGTTGTTATACCTTTCTCTTAACTAAGTCTACACCTGTAGTTTACGAAGCAGGTGATTTGTGCGTATCTGGCGCTGATGGAACTCACATCTAACACACTGGGGAAATGGTAATCAGGCGTAACACAGATGGACTGGAGACAAACACCACCAGAAGTCCTTCCTCTCTGACATACAGCGGCATTAGAGGTTTATGGGTAGTGTCGTCCTACGTCTCTCTGCCTCCCTCTTAGAGTACAGCAGCAGTAGAGGTATTATGAGTAATGTAGTCCACGCTGTCTCTCTGCCTCCATCTTAGCGTACTGCAGCAGTAGAGGTTTATGGGTAGTGTAGTCCTATCTGTTTCTCTGCCTCCATCTTAGCGTACTGCAGCAGTAGAGGTATTATGGGTAATGTAGTCCTACCTGTCTCTCTGCCTCCATCTTAGCGTACTGCAGCAGTAGAGGTTCTCCGTGGGTCTTCAGGTATTCTCTCTGACAGCGGTCCGACAGGGTGGCTTCATTAGGCAGAAAGTTACTGGCCCACACCTATGACATCACAGGAAGAGGACAAGACTGGGTGAGAGCACAGAAGTAAGAGCAGGGATCAGATGAGACAGTGGAGAGGAGAGAGGGATTAGAAGGAGGGAGGAGAGAGGAGGAGCAGAAACAGCAGCACACACACTGGGAGGGAGACTTCATCATGTCTGTCTGTCCCCTCTGGACAATAATAACACACTAACTCTAACCCAGCAGAATTGGCTCTTTAAATAACCCACCACAATGCAGGGCTGTACTCTCAAATGCAAATATCAGGATATCATGGGTGATACTAGGCATATAAACATGGCCCAGTTATTTCTCCTCAGACCCATTGGATTTAAGAAGCACTCTGATCATCCCCATCATTCCACGTACCAGATAGCAACGGCCTCACTGGGGAGGATACGGGGACTTTAGGAGAAAATGTTCTGTTTTTCCCCCAAACCACAGAAAGCAACACTAAGCAACATGAAGATGGATGGAGAGCAGAGCAGAGCAACAACATGGAGAGGGATGGACAGCAGAGCAGCAACAACATGGAGAGGGATGGACAGCAGAGCAGAGCAACAACATGGAAATGGATGGACAGCAGAGCAGAGCAACAACAACATGGAAATGGATGGACAGCAGAGCAGAGCAACAACATGGAGATGGATGGACAGCAGAGCAGAGCAACAACATGGAGATGGATTTAGAGCAGAGCAACAACAACATAGAGATGGATGGAGTGCAGAGCAGCAACAACATGGAGATGGATGGAGAGCAGAGCAGCAACATGGAGATGGATGGAGAGCAGAGCAGCAACATGGAGATGGATGGAGAGCAGAGCAGAGCAACAACATGGAGATGGATGGAGAGCAGAGCAGCAACATGGAGATGGATGGACAGCAGAACAGAGTAGCAACATGGAGATGGATGGACAGCAGAGCAGCAACATGGAGATGGATGGAGAGCAGAGCAGAGCAGCAACATGGAGATGGATGGACAGCAGAGCAGCAACAACATGGAGATGGATGGACAGCAGAGCAGCAACATGGAGATGGATGGACAGCAGAGAAACAACATGGAGATGGATGGAGAGCAGAGCAGCAACAACATGGAGATGGATGGACAGCAGAGCAACAACATGGAGATGGATGGACAACAGAGCAGCAACATGGAGATGGATGGACAGCAGAGCAGCAACAACATGGAGATGGATGGACAGAAGAGCAGCAACATGGAGATGGATGGACAGCAGAGCAACAACAACATGGAGATGGATGGACAGCAGAGCAGAGCAGCAACATGGAGATGGATGGACAGCAGAGCAACAACATGGAGATGGATGGAGAGCAGAGCAACAACAACATGGAGATGGATGGAGAGCAGAGCAGAGCAACAACAACATGGAAATGGATGGACAGCAGAGCAGCAACATGAAGATGGATGGACAGCAGAGCAACAACATGGAGATGGATAGACAGCAGAGCAGAGCAACAACATGGAGATGGATGGACAGCAGAGCAACAACAACATGAAGATGGATGGACAGCAGAGCAGAGCAACAACAACATGGAGATGGATGGACAGAAGAGAAGAGCAGCAACAACATGGAGATGGATGGACAGCAGAGCAGCAACATGGAGATGGATGGACAGCAGAGCAACAACATGGAGATGGATGGACAGCAGAGCAACAACATGG
Organism: Oncorhynchus clarkii lewisi; assembly: GCF_045791955.1. NCBI lineage: Eukaryota > Metazoa > Chordata > Actinopteri > Salmoniformes > Salmonidae > Oncorhynchus > Oncorhynchus clarkii. The sequence goes on along the minus strand of NC_092158.1, from coordinate 697,466 downwards.
AGATGGATGGAGAGCAGAGCAGCAACATGGAGATGGATGGACAGCAGAGCAACAGCATGGAGATGGATGGACAGCAGAGCAGAGCAGAGCAACAACAACATGGAGATGGATGGACAGCAGAGCAGAGCAACAACAACATGGAGATGGATGGACAGCAGAGCAGCAACATGGAGATGGATGGACAGCAGAGAAGCAACAACATGGAGACGGATGGACAGCAGAGAAACAACATGGAGATGGATGGACAGCAGAGCAACACCATGGAAATGGATGGACAGCAGAGCAGGAACAACATGGAGATGGATGGACAGCAGAGCAGAGCAACAACAACATGGAGATGGATGGACAGCAGAGCAGCAACATGGAGATGGATGGACAGCAGAGCAGCAACATGGAGATGGATGGACAGCAGAGCAACAACATGGAGATGGATGGACAGCAGATCAGAGCAACAACAACATGATGGATGGACAGCAGAGCAACAACATGGAGATGGATGGACAGCAGAGCAACAACATGGAGATGGAGGAAAGAGCAGAGCTGCAACAACATGGAGATGGATGGACAGCAGAGCATTAAAAACATGGATATGGATAGACAGCAGAGCAACAACATGGAGATGGATGGACAGCAGAGCAACAACATGGAGATGGAGGAACAGCAGAGCAGCAACAACATGGAGATGGATGTACAGCAGAGCAGAGCAACAACAGCATAGAGATGGATGGACAGCAGAGCAGCAACATGGAGATGGATGGACAGCAGTGCAACAACATGGAGATGGATGGAGAGCAGAACAGCAACATGGAGATGGATGGACAGCAGAGAAACAACATGGAGATGGATGGACAGAAGAGCAGCAACATGGAGATGGATGGACAGCAGAGCAACAACAACATGGAGACGGATGGACAGCAGAGCAGCAACAACATGGAGATGGATGGACAGCAGGACAGAGCAACATGGAGATGGATGGACAGCAGAGCAATAACATGGAGATGGATGGACAGCAGAGCAGAGCAGCAACATGGAGATGGATGGACAGCAGAGCAACAACATGGAGATGGATGGACAGCAGAGCAACAACATGAAGATGGATGGACAGCAGAGCAGAGCAGCAACATGGAGATGGATGGACAGCAGAGCAACAACATGGAGATGGATAGACAGCAGAGCAGAGCAACAACATGGAGATGGATGGACAGCAGAGCAACAACAACATGAAGATGGATGGACAGCAGAGCAGAGCAACAACAACATGGAGATGGATGGACAGAAGAGAAGAGCAGCAACAACATGGAGATGGATGGACAGCAGAGCAGCAACATGGAGATGGATGGACAGCAGAGCAACAACATGGAGATGGATGGACAGCAGAGCAACAACATGGAGATGGATGGAGAGCAGAGCAGCAACATGGAGATGGATGGACAGCAGAGCAACAGCATGGAGATGGATGGACAGCAGAGCAGGGCAGAGCAACAACAACATGGAGATGGATGGACAGCAGAGCAGAGCAACAACAACATGGAGATGGATGGACAGCAGAGCAGCAACATGGAGATGGATGGACAGCAGAGAAGCAACAACATGGAGACGGATGGACAGCAGAGAAACAACATGGAGATGGATGGACAGCAGAGCAACACCATGGAAATGGATGGACAGCAGAGCAGGAACAACATGGAGATGGATGGACAGCAGAGCAGAGCAACAACAACATGGCGATGGATGGACAGCAGAGCAGCAACATGGAGATGGATGGACAGCAGAGCAGCAACATGGAGATGGATGGACAGCAGAGCAACAACATGGAGATGGATGGACAGCAGATCAGAGCAACAACAACATGATGGATGGACAGCAGAGCAGCAACATGGAGATGGATGGACAGCAGAGCAACAACATGGAGATGGAGGAAAGAGCAGAGCTGCAACAACATGGAGATGGATGGACAGCAGAGCATTAAAAACATGGATATGGATAGACAGCAGAGCAACAACATGGAGATGGATGGACAGCAGAGCAACAACATGGAGATGGAGGAACAGCAGAGCAGCAACAACATGGAGATGGATGTACAGCAGAGCAGAGCAACAACAGCATAGAGATGGATGGACAGCAGAGCAGCAACATGGAGATGGATGGACAGCAGAGCAACAACATGGAGATGGATGGAGAGCAGAACAGCAACATGGAGATGGATGGACAGCAGAGAAACAACATGGAGATGGATGGACAGAAGAGCAGCAACATGGAGATGGATGGACAGCAGAGCAACAACAACATGGAGACGGATGGACAGCAGAGCAGCAACAACATGGAGATGGATGGACAGCAGGACAGAGCAACATGGAGATGGATGGACAGCAGAGCAATAACATGGAGATGGATGGACAGCAGAGCAGAGCAGCAACATGGAGATGGATGGACAGCAGAGCAACAACATGGAGATGGATGGACAGCAGAGCAACAACATGAAGATGGATGGACAGCAGAGCAGAGCAGCAACATGGAGATGGATGGACAGCAGAGCAGAGCAGCAACATGGAGATGGATGGACAGCAGAGCAACAACATGGAGATGGATGGACAGAAGAGGAGAGCAACAACAACATGGAGATGGATGGACAGCAGAGCAACAACATGGAGATGGATGGAGAGCAGAACAGCAACATGGAGATGGATGGACAGCAGAGAAACAACATGGAGATGGATGGACAGAAGAGCAGCAACATGGAGATGGATGGACAGCAGAGCAACAACAACATGGAGACGGATGGACAGCAGAGCAGCAACAACATGGAGATGGATGGACAGCAGGACAGAGCAACATGGAGATGGATGGACAGCAGAGCAATAACATGGAGATGGATGGACAGCAGAGCAGAGCAGCAACATGGAGATGGATGGACAGCAGAGCAACAACATGGAGATGGATGGACAGCAGAGCAACAACATGAAGATGGATGGACAGCAGAGCAGAGCAGCAACATGGAGATGGATGGACAGCAGAGCAGAGCAGCAACATGGAGATGGATGGACAGCAGAGCAACAACATGGAGATGGATGGACAGAAGAGGAGAGCAACAACAACATGGAGATGGATGGAGAGCAGAGCAACAACAACATGGAGATGGATGGAGAGCAGAGCAGAGCAACAGCAACATGGAAATGGATGGACAGCAGATTAGAGCAACAACAACATGGAAATGGATGGACAGCAGAGCAGCAAAATGGAGATGGATGGGCAGCAGAGCAGCAACATGGAGATGGATGGACAGCAGAGCAGCAACATGGAGATGGATGGAGAGCAGAGAAACAACATGGAGATGGATGGAGAGCAGAGCAGCAACATGGAGATGGATGGACAGCAGAGCAACAACATGGAGATGGAGGAACAGCAGAGCAACAACATGGAAATGGATGGACAGCAGAGAAACAACATGGAGATGGATGGACAGCAGAGCAGCAACATGGAGATGGATGGACAGCAGAGCAGAGCAACAACAACATGGAGATGGATGGACAGCAGAGCAGCAACATGGAGATGGATGGACAGCAGAGCAACAACAACATGGAGATGGATGGACAGCAGAGCAGCAACAACATGGAGATGGATGGACAGCAGGACAGAGCAACATGGAGATGGATGGACAGCAGAGCAATAACATGGAGATGGATGGACAGCAGAGCAGAGCAGCAACATGGAGATGGATGGACAGCAGAGCAACAACATGGAGATGGATGGACAGCAGAGCAACAACATGAAGATGGATGGACAGCAGAGCAGCAACATGGAGATGGATGGACAACAGAGCAGCAACATGGAGATGGATGGACAGCAGAGCAGCAACAACATGGAGATGGATGGACAGAAGAGCAACAACATGAAGATGGATGGACAGCAGAGCAGCAACATGGAGATGGATGGACAGCAGAGCAGAGCAGCAACATGGAGATGGATGGACAGCAGAGCAACAACATGGAGATGGATGGACAGCAGAGGAGAGCAACAACATGGAGATGGATGGAGAGCAGAGCAACAACAACATGGAGATGGATGGAGAGCAGAGCAGAGCAACAACAACATGGAAATGGATGGACAGCAGAGCAGCAACATGGAGATGGATGGACAGCAGAGCAGCAACATGGAGATGGATGGACAGCAGAGCAGCAACAACATGGAGATGGATGGACAGCAGAGCAGCAACAACATGGAGATGGATGGACAGCAGAGCAGAGCAACAACATGGAAATGGATGGACAGCAGAGCAGAGCAACAACAACATGGAAATGGATGGACAGCAGAGCAGCAAAATGGAGATGGATGGACAGCAGAGCAGCAACATGGAGATGGATGGACAGCAGAGCAGCAACATGGAGATGGATGGACAGCAGAGAAACAACATGGAGATGGATGGAGAGCAGAGCAGCAACATGGAGATGGATGGACAGCAGAGCAGAGCAACAACAACATGGAGATGGATGGACAGCAGAGCAGCAACATGGAGATGGATGGACAGCAGAGCAACAACAACATGGAGATGGATGGACAGCAGAGCAGCAACAACATGGAGATGGATGGACAGCAGAGCAGAGCAACATGGAGATGGATGGACAGCAGAGCAACAACATGGAGATGGATGGACAGCAGAGCAACAACATGGAGATGGATGGACAGCAGAGCAGCAACATGGAGATGGATGGACAGCAGAGCAGCAACAACATGGAGATGGATGGACAGCAGAGCAGAGCAACAACAACATGGAAATGGATGGACAGCAGAGCAGCAAAATGGAGATGGATGGACAGCAGAGCAGCAACATGGAGATGGATGGACAGCAGAGCAGCAACATGGAGATGGATGGACAGCAGAGGAGAGCAACAACAACATGGAGATGGATGGAGAGCAGAGCAACAACAACATGGAGATGGATGGAGAGCAGAGCAGAGCAACAACAACATGGAAATGGATGGACAGCAGAGCAGCAACATGGAGATGGATGGACAGCAGAGCAGCAACATGGAGATGGATGGACAGCAGAGCAGCAACAACATGGAGATGGATGGACAGCAGAGCAGCAACAACATGGAGATGGATGGACAGCAGAGCAGAGCAACAACATGGAAATGGATGGACAGCAGAGCAGAGCAACAACAACATGGAAATGGATGGACAGCAGAGCAGCAAAATGGAGATGGATGGACAGCAGAGCAGCAACATGGAGATGGATGGACAGCAGAGCAGCAACATGGAGATGGATGGACAGCAGAGAAACAACATGGAGATGGATGGAGAGCAGAGAAGCAACATGGAGATGGATGGACAGCAGAGCAGAGCAACAACAACATGGAGATGGATGGACAGCAGAGCAGCAACATGGAGATGGATGGACAGCAGAGCAACAACATGGAGATGGATGGAGAGCAGAGCAGCAACATGGAGATGGATGGACATCAGAGCAGAGGTACAACAACATGGAGATGGATGGACAGCAGAGCAGCAACATGGAGATGGATGGACAGCAGAGCAACAACAACATGGAGATGGATGGACAGCAGAGCAGAGCAACATGGAGATGGATGGACAGCAGAGCAGCAACATGGAGATGGATGGACAGCAGAGCAGAGCAGAGCAACAACAACATGGAGATGGATGGACAGCAGAGCAGCAACATGGAGATGGATGGACAGCAGAGCAACAACAACATGGAGATGGATGGACAGCAGAGCAGCAACAACATGGAGATGGATGGACAGCAGAGCAGAGCAACATGGAGATGGATGGACAGCAGAGCAACAACATGGAGATGGATGGACAGCAGAGCAGCAACAACATGGAGATGGATGGACAGCAGAGCAGAGCAACATGGAGATGGATGGACAGCAGAGCAGCAACATGGAGATGGATGGACAGCAGAGCAGAGCAACAACAACATGGAGATGGATGGACAGCAGAGCAGCAACATGGAGATGGATGGACAGCAGAGCAACAACAACATGGAGATGGATGGACAGCAGAGCAGCAACAACATGGAGATGGATGTACAGCAGAGCAGAGCAACATGGAGATGGATGGACAGCAGAGCAACACCATGGAGATGGATGGACAGCAGAGCAACAACATGGAGAAGGATGGACAGCAGAGCAACAACATGGAGATGGATGGACAGCAGAGCAGCAACATGGAAATGGATGGACAGCAGAGAAACAACATGGAGATGGATGGACGGCAGAGCAGAGCAACAACATGGAGATTAGGGTTAGGGTTAGGGTTAGTTTGTTATAATAGAGAGAGGCTGAGGGGAGTAAAGGAAACGTAGTAAAGGTTAGTTATAATAGAGAGGCTGGGGGGAGTAAAGGTTAGTTATAATAGAGAGGCTGGGGGGAGTAAAGGTTAGTTATAATAGAGAGGCTGGGGGGAGTAAAGGTTAGTTATAATAGAGAGGCTGGGGGGAGTAAAGGTTAGTTATAATAGAGAGGCTGGGGGGAGTAAAGGTTAGTTATAATAGAGAGGCTGGGGGAGTAAAGGTTAGTTATAATAGTGAGGCTGGGGGGAGTAAAGGTTAGTTATAATAGAGAGGCTGGGGGGAGTAAAGGTTAGTTATAATAGAGAGGCTGGGGGGAGTAAAGGTTAGTTATAATAGAGAGGCTGGGGGGAGTAAAGGTTAGTTATAATAGAGAGGCTGGGGGGAGTAAAGGAAAGGTAGTAAAGGTTAGTTATAATAGAGAGGCTGGGGGGAGTAAAGGTTAGTTATAATAGAGAGGCTGGGGGGAGTAAAGGTTAGTTATAATAGTGAGGCTGGGGGGAGTAAAGGTTAGTTATAATAGAGAGGCTGGGGGGAGTAAAGGTTAGTTATAATAGAGAGGCTGGGGGGAGTAAAGGTTAGTTATAATAGTGAGGCTCGGGGGAGTAAAGGAAAGGTAGTAAAGGTTAGTTATAATAGAGAGGCTGGGGGGGGTAAAGGTTAGTTATAATAGAGAGGCTGGGGGGAGTAAAGGTTAGTTATAATAGAGAGGCTGGGGGGAGTAAAGGTTAGTTATAATAGAGAGGCTGGGGGGAGTAAAGGTTAGTTATAATAGTGAGGCTCAGGGGAGTAAAGGAAAGGTAGTAAAGGTTAGTTATAATAGAGAGGCTGGGGGGGTAAAGGTTAGTTATAATAGTGAGGCTGGGGGGAGTAAAGGTTAGTTATAATAGAGAGGCTGGGGGGAGTAAAGGTTAGTTATAATAGAGAGGCTGGGGGAGTAAAGGTTAGTTATAATAGAGAGGCTGGGGGGAGTAAAGGTTAGTTATAATAGAGAGGCTGGGGGGAGTAAAGGTTAGTTATAATAGAGAGGCTGGGGGGAGTAAAGGTTAGTTATAATAGAGAGGCTGGGGGGAGTAAAGGTTAGTTATAATAGAGAGGTTGGGGGGAGTAAAGGTTAGTTATAATAGAGAGGCTGGGGGGAGTAAAGGTAGTAAAGGTTAGTTATAATAGAGAGGCTGGGGGGAGTAAAGATTAGTTATAATAGAGAGGCTGGGGGGAGTAAAGGTAGTAAAGGTTAGTTATAATAGTGAGGCTGGGGGGAGTAAAGGTAGTAAAGGTTAGTTATAATAGTGAGGCTGGTGGGAGTAAAGGTAGTAAAGGTTAGTTATAATAGAGAGGCTGGGGGGAGTAAAGGTTAGTTATAATAGAGAGGCTGGGGGGAGTAAAGGTTAGTTATAATAGAGAGGCTGGGGGGAGTAAAGGTAGTAAAGGTTAGTTATAATAGTGAGGCTGGGGGGAGTAAAGGTTAGTTATAATAGAGAGGCTGGGGGGAGTAAAGGTTAGTTATAATAGAGAGTCTGGGGGGAGTGAAGGTTAGTTATAATAGTGAGGCTGGGGGGAGTAAAGGTTAGTTATAATAGAGAGAGGCTGGGGGGAGTAAAGGAAAGGTAGTAAAGGTTAGTTATAATGGAGAGGCTGGGGGGAGTAAAGGTTAGTTATAATAGAGAGGCTGGAGGGAGTAAAGGTTAGTTATAATAGTGAGGCTGGGGGGAGTAAAGGTTAGTTATAATAGAGAGGCTGGGGGGAGTAAAGGTTAGTTATAATAGTGAGGCTGGGGGGAGTAAAGGTTAGTTATAATAGAGAGGCTGGGGGGAGTAAAGGTTAGTTATAATAGAGAGGCTGGGGGGAGTAAAGGTTAGTTATAATAGAGAGGCTGGGGGGAGTAAAGGTTAGTTATAATAGAGAGGCTGGGGGGAGTAAAGGTTAGTTATAATAGTGAGGCTGGGGGGAGTAAAGGTTAGTTATAATAGTGAGGCTGGGGGGAGTAAAGGAAAGGTAGAAATGGGATGGGTGGGGCCAAAGCTTAAGAAGAAGAAGGGCTCTCCAGTATTAGTACCAAAACATTCAAAGGCCATTTTGTGAAGTTTATCAGATTTCAAAGCAGAATTACTTTCCCATTGTCACTCAACTGTAGTGTATGATATACCATTTTGTAACTCTGAGTCTCTACATATATCCAATGTAAAAAATGAAATACAAATCGGACTGTGCCTCGACACAATCCTGTCTCAGAGCTCTACAGACAATTCCTTCGACCTCATAGCTTGGTTTTTGCTCTGACATGCACTGTCAACGGTGGGACCTTGTGTCATTATGTGTAGATTGATGAGGATTATTATTTTGAATCCATTTTAGAATAAAGCTGTAACGTAACAAGTGGAATAAAGGAAGGGGCCTGAATACTTTCTGAATTCACTGTACATGTCTTGATGTGTCAGCTTTCAGATTTGAAAAATAATACGCTTATTCAAAGGATTAGATAGAAAATAAATTCTCAGGTTGGGAGCTTCAGGTGACTGCTACTGCTCACTAGCACTGCATTCTGGGACGTCAATGATTATAGCTTCTACACTTGGCCACTATTTCAGTATGCAGCTACTTTATAGATGGGCCTCTTCTTTACACGATGCTATACATGTCTCCTGCCTCAACCATGGAACCAGTTTTATATTAAACACTGAAGTATACCGGAAGTCTTGAAATGTCTGTGGTGTCCCTTCTTAACACATTGTAATAGAGAGGCATTATTATTGAGACTATTGAGATTATTGAGACTATTGACAAAGCTTCAGAAGCAAAGGACGAAACTATATCCGCATTTCTGTAGCTGTACGTATAGAATGGGAGGCAGTTGATATCATTCCATTAATGTACATTTTCCCTTTAGATATTTCGGATTCATACTGAGGCGATGATATCTCATTAAGAGTTGTTGACTCTTATATAATCTACTTGCTAAAGGAAATCAAATGTCTGATGTCCTGACAACATGGTATCAGTCAACAGAGTTTTCAACCTTTAAATTACATATTTGTCATGACATGAAAGCAATTTTATTATGAGTTGTGAAAACAACACATTGTGGATGTTGGTAGAGTAAATTGAAGTGACATACGCTCTCAGAAGTCCCTAGTGGTGTCAGTCTGTCTATCAGCATGCAGAGGGGTGGAGATGAAAGTAAGAGTTGATTAGAATACTATTTTCTGTTTAGGTCGTGTGTAATCAACTTTGAATCCCCATATTAAATACAACGAAAGGCATGCTGTGTAGTCATATAGAGGATATACAATTGGAACAGGCCAAGTTTGCTGTAACTAGCAAAGACTGAAACAAATAAGTTGTGGCTTATGTCTCAAAAGACGGTAAAACTCAAAACCTATAGAGCTGGAACTAGCCTACTCAGGGCCCATGGCCTCCGATAAGCAGAGCTGGAACTAGCCTTCTCAGGGCCAATGTCCTCCGATAAGGAGAGCTGGAACTAGCCTACTCAGGGCCCATGGCCTATGATAAGGAGAGTTGGAACTAGCCTACTCAGGGCCCATGGCCTCCGATAAGGAGAGCTGGAACAAGCCTTCTAAGGGCCATGGTCTCCGATAAGGAGAGCTGGAACTAGCCTTCTCAGGGCCCATGGCCTCTGATAAGGAGAGCTGGAACTAGCCTTCTCAGGGCCCATGTCCTCCGATAAGGAGAGCTGGAACTAGCCTACTCAGGGCCCATTGGCCTCCGATAAGGAGAGCTGGAACTAGCCTACTCAGGGCCCATGGCCTCCGATAAGGAGAGCTGGAACTAGCCTACTCAGGGCCCATGGCCTCGGATAAGGAGAGCTGGAACAAGCCTTCTCAGGACCCATGGCCTCCGATAAGGAGAGCTGAAACTAGCCTTCTCAGGGCCATGGCTTCCGATAAGGAGAGCTGGAACTAGCCTTCTCAGGGCCCATGGCCTCCGATAAGGAGAGCTGGAACTAGCCTACTCAGGGCCCATGTCCTCCGATAAGAGAGCTGGAACTAGCCTTCTCAGGACCCATGGCCTCCGATAAGGAGAGCTGGAACTAGCCTACTCAGGGCCCATGTCCTCCGATAAGGAGAGCTGGAACTAGCCTTCTCAGGGCCCATGGCCTCCGATAAGGAGAGCTGGAACTAGCCTTCTCAGGGCCCATGTCCTCCGATAAGGAGAGCTGGAACTAGCCTACTCAGGGCCCATTGGCCTCCGATAAGGAGAGCTGGAACTAGCCTACTCAGGGCCCATGGCCTCCGATAAGGAGAGCTGGAACTAGCCTACTCAGGGCCCATGGCCTCGGATAAGGAGAGCTGGAACAAGCCTTCTCAGGACCCATGGCCTCCGATAAGGAGAGCTGGAACTAGCCTTCTCAGGACCCATGGCCTCCGATAAGGAGAGCTGGAACTAGCCTACTCAGGGCCCATGGCCTCCGATAAGGAGAGCTGCAACTAGCCTACTCAGGGCCCATGGCCTCTGATAAGTAGAGCTGGAACAAGCCTACTCAGGGCCCATGGCCTCCGATAAGGACAGCTGGAACTAGCCTTCTCAGGGCCCATGGCCTCCGATAAGGAGAGCTGGAACTAGCCTACTGAGGGCCCATGGCCTCCGATAAGAGAGCTGGAACTAGCCTTCTCAGGACCAATGGCCTCCGATAAGGAGAGCTGGAACTAGCCTACTCAGGGCCCATGTCCTACGATAAGGAGAGCTGGAACTAGCCTTCTCAGGGCCCATGTCCTCAGATAAGGAGAGCTGGAATTAGCCTTCTCAGGGCTCGTGTCATCCGAATAGGAGAGCTGGAACTAGCCTTCTCAGGACCAATGGCCTCCGATAAGGAGAGCTGGAACTAGCATTCTCAGGGCCCATGGCCTCCGATAAGGAGAGCTGGAACTAGCCTACTCAGGGCCCATGGCCTCCGATAAGGAGAGCTGGAACTAGCCTACTCAGGGCCCATGGCCTCCGATAAGTAGAGCTGGAACAAGCCTACTCAGGGCCCATGTCCTCCGATAAGAGGGGCTGGAACTAGCCTTTTCAGGGCCCATGTCCTCCGATAAGAGGGGCTGGAACTAGCCTACTCAGGGCCATGTCCTCCGATAAGGAGAGCTGGACCGAGCCTTCACAGGACCATGTCCTCTGATAAGGAGAGCTGGAACTAGCCTTCTCAGGACACATGGCCTCCGATAAGGAGAGCTGAAACTAGCCTTCTCAGGGCCCATGTCCTCCGATAAGGAGAGCTGGACCAAGCCTTCACAGGACCATGTCCTCTGATAAGGAGAGCTGGAACTAGCCTTCTCAGGACACATGGCCTCCGATAAGGAGAGCTGAAACTAGCCTTCTCAGGGCCCATGTCCTCCGATAAGGAGAGCTGGAACTAGCCTTCTCAGGGCCCATGTCCTCCGATAAGGAGAGCTGGGACTAGCCTTCTCAGGGCCCATCTCCTCCGATAAGGAGAGCTGGAACGAGCCTTCTCAGGGCCCATGTCCTCCGATAAGGAGAGCTGGAACGAGCCTTCTCAGGACCATGTCTTCCGATAAGGAGAGCTGGAACTAGCCTTCTCAGGGCCCATATGTCCTCCGATAAGTGGAGCTGGTACTAGCCTTCTCAGGGCCCATGTCCTCTGATAAGGAGAGCTGGAACTAGCCTTCTCAGGGCCAATGTCCTCCGATAAGAAGAGCTGGAACTAGCCTTCTAAGGGCCCATGTCCTCCAATAAGGAGAGCTGGAACTAGCCTTCTCAGGGCCCATGGCCTCCGATAAGGAGAGCTGGAACTAGCCTACTCAGGGCCCATGGCCTCCGATAGGGAGAGCTGGAACTAGCCTTCTCAAGGCCCATGGCCTCCGATAAGGAGAGCTGGAACAAGCCTTCTCAGGACCCATGGCCTCCGATAAGGAGAGCTGGAACTAGCCTTCTCAGGACCCATGGCCTCCGATAAGGAGAGCTGGAACTAGCCTACTCAGGGCCCATGGCCTCCGATAAGGAGAGCTGCAACTAGCCTACTCAGGGCCCATGGCCTCTGATAAGTAGAGCTGGAACAAGCCTACTCAGGGCCCATGGCCTCCGATAAGGACAGCTGGAACTAGCCTTCTCAGGGCCCATGGCCTCCGATAAGGAGAGCTGGAACTAGCCTACTCAGGGCCCATGGCCTCCGATAAGAGAGCTGGAACTAGCCTTCTCAGGACCAATGGCCTCCGATAAGGAGAGCTGGAACTAGCCTACTCAGGGCCCATGTCCTACGATAAGGAGAGCTGGAACTAGCCTTCTCAGGGCCCATGTCCTCAGATAAGGAGAGCTGGAATTAGCCTTCTCAGGGCTCGTGTCATCCGAATAGGAGAGCTGGAACTAGCCTTCTCAGGACCAATGGCCTCCGATAAGGAGAGCTGGAAATAGCATTCTCAGGGCCCATGGCCTCCGATAAGGAGAGCTGGAACTAGCCTACTCAGGGCCCATGGCCTCCGATAGGGAGAGCTGGAACTAGCCTTCTCAGGGCCCATGGCCTCCGATAAGGAGAGCTGGAACTAGCCTTCTCAGGGCCCATGGCCTCCGATAAGGAGAGCTGGAACTCAGGGCCCATGTCCTCCGATAAGGAGAGCTGGATCTAGCCTACTCAGGGCCCATGGCCTCCGATAAGGAGAGCTGGAACTAGCCTACTCAGGGCCCATGGCCTCCAATAAGGAGAGCTGGAACTAGCCTACTCAGGGCCCATGGCCTCCAATAAGAAGAGCTGGAACTAGCCTTCTCAGGGCCCATGGCCTCCGATAAGGAGAGCTGGAACTAGCCTTCTCAGGGCCCATGGCCTCCGATAAGGAGAGCTGGAACTAGCCTTCTCAGGGCCCATGGCCTCCGATAAGGAGAGCTGGAACTAGCCTTCTCAGGGCCATGGCTTCCGATAAGGAGAGCTGGAACTAGCCTTCTCAGGGCCATGGCTTCCGATAAGGAGAGCTGGAACGAGCCTTCTCAGGGCCCATGTCCTCCGATAAGGAGAGCTGGAACGAGCCTTCTCAGGACCATGTCTTCCGATAAGGAGAGCTGGAACTAGCCTTCTCAGGACCCATGTCCTCCGAAAAGGAGAGCTGGAACTAGCCTTCTCAGGACCCATGGCCTCCGATTAGGAGAACTGGAACTAGCCTTCTCAGGACCTGTCCTCCGATAAGGAGAACTGGAACTAGCCTACTCAGGGCCCATGGCCTCCGATAAGGAGAGCTGGAACTAGCCTACTCAGGGCCCATATGTCCTCCGATAAGTGGAGCTGGTACTAGCCTTCTCAGGGCCCATGTCCTCTGATAAGGAGAGCTGGAACTAGCCTTCTCAGGGCCGATGTCCTCCGATAAGAAGAGCTGGAACTAGCCTTCTAAGGGTCCATGTCCTCCAATAAGGAGAGCTGGAACTAGCCTTCTCAGGGCCCATGGCCTCCGATAAGGAGAGCTGGAACTAGCCTACTCAGGGCCCATGGCCTCCGATAAGGAGAGCTGGAACTAGCCTTCTCAGGGCCCATGGCCTCCGATAAGGAGAGCTGGAACTAGCCTTCTCAGGGCCCATGGCCTCCGATAAGGAGAGCTGGAACTCAGGGCCCATGTCCTCCGATAAGGAGAGCTGGAACTAGCCTACTCAGGTCCCATGTCCTCCGATAAGGAGAGCTGGAACGAGCCTTCTCAGGGTCCATGGCCTCCGATAAGGAGAGCTGGAACTAGCCTTCTCAGGGCCCATGTCCTCCGATAAGGAGAGCTGGAACTAGCCTTCTCAGGGCCCATGTCCTCCGATAAGGAGAGCTGGAACTAGCCTTCTCAGGACCCATGGCCTCCGATAAGGAGAGCTGGAACTAGCCTTCTCATGTCCCATGGCCTCCGATAAGGAGAGCTGGAACTAGCCTTCTCATGTCCCATGGCCTCTGATAAGGAGAGCTGGAACTAGCCTACTTAGGGCCCATGGCCTCCGATAAGTAGAGCTGGAACAAGCCTACTCAGGGCCCATGGCCTCCAATAAGGAGAGCTGGAACTAGCCTTCTCAGGGCCCATGGCCTCCGATAAGGAGAGCTGGAACTAGCCTTCTCAGGGCCCATGGCCTCCGATAAGGAGAGCTGGAACTAGCCTTTTCAGGGCCCATGTCCTCCGATAAGAGGGGCTGGAACTAGCCTACTCAGGGCCATGTCCTCCGATAAGGAGAGCTGGAACGAGCCTTCACAGGACCATGTCCTCCGATAAGGAGAGCTGGAACTAGCCTACTCAGGGCCCATGTCCTCCGATAAGAGAGCTGGAACTAGCCTTCTCAGGACCCATGGCCTCCGATAAGGAGAGCTGGAACTAGCCTTCTCAGGACCTATGTCCTCCGATAAGGAGAACTGGAACTAGCCTACTTAGGGCCCATGGCCTCCGATAAGGAGAGCTGGAACTAGCCTACTCAGGGCCCATATGTCCTCCGATAAGTGGAGCTGGTACTAGCCTTCTCAGGGCCCATGTCCTCTGATAAGGAGAGCTGGAACTAGCCTTCTCAGGGCCGATGTCCTCCGATAAGAAGAGCTGGAACTAGCCTTCTAAGGGTCCATGTCCTCCAATAAGGAGAGCTGGAACTAGCCTTCTCAGGGCCCATGGCCTCCGATAAGGAGAGCTGGAACTAGCCTACTCAGGGCCCATGGCCTCCGATAAGGAGAGCTGGAACTAGCCTTCTCAGGGCCCATGGCCTCCGATAAGGAGAGCTGGAACTAGCCTTCTCAGGGCCCATGGCCTCCGATAAGGAGAGCTGGAACTAGCCTTCTCAGGGCCCATGGCCTCCGATAAGGAGAGCTGGAACTCAGGGCCCATGTCCTCCGATAAGGAGAGCTGGAACTAGCCTACTCAGGGCCCATGGCCTCTGATAAGGAGAGCTGGAACTAGCCTTCTCAGGGCCAATGTCCTCCGATAAGAAGAGCTGGAACTAGCCTTCTAAGGGCCCATGTCCTCCAATAAGGAGAGCTGGAACTAGCCTTCTCAGGGCCCATGGCCTCCGATAAGGAGAGCTGGAACTAGCCTACTCAGGGCCCATGGCCTCCGATAGGGAGAGCTGGAACTAGCCTTCTCAGGGCCCATGGCCTCCGATAAGGAGAGCTGGAACAAGCCTTCTCAGGACCCATGGCCTCCGATAAGGAGAGCTGGAACTAGCCTTCTCAGGACCCATGGCCTCCGATAAGGAGAGCTGGAACTAGCCTACTCAGGGCCGATGGCCTCCGATAAGGAGAGCTGCAACTAGCCTACTCAGGGCCCATGGCCTCTGATAAGTAGAGCTGGAACAAGCCTACTCAGGGCCCATGGCCTCCGATAAGGACAGTTGGAACTAGCCTTCTCAGGGCCCATGGCCTCCGATAAGGAGAGCTGGAACTAGCCTACTCAGGGCCCATGTCCTACGATAAGGAGAGCTGGAACTAGCCTACTCAGGGCCCATGTCCTACGATAAGGAGAGCTGGAACTAGCCTTCTCAGGGCCCATGTCCTCAGATAAGGAGAGCTGGAATTAGCCTTTTTAGGGCTCGTGTCATCCGAATAGGAGAGCTGGAACTAGCCTTCTCAGGACCAATGGCCTCCGATAAGGAGAGCTGGAAATAGCATTCTCAGGGCCCATGGCCTCCGATAAGGAGAGCTGGAACTAGCCTACTCAGGGCCCATGGCCTCCGATAGGGAGAGCTGGAACTAGCCTTCTCAGGGCCCATGGCCTCCGATAAGGAGAGCTGGAACTAGCCTTCTCAGGGCCCATGGCCTCCGATAAGGAGAGCTGGAACTCAGGGCCCATGTCCTCCGATAAGGAGAGCTGGATCTAGCCTACTCAGGGCCCATGGCCTCCGATAAGGAGAGCTGGAACTAGCCTACTCAGGGCCCATGGCCTCCAATAAGGAGAGCTGGAACTAGCCTACTCAGGGCCCATGGCCTCCAATAAGGAGAGCTGGAACTAGCCTTCTCAGGGCCCATGGCCTCCGATAAGGAGAGCTGGAACTAGCCTTCTCAGGGCCCATGGCCTCCGATAAGGAGAGCTGGAACTAGCCTTCTCAGGGCCCATGGCCTCCGATAAGGAGAGCTGGAACTAGCCTTTTCAGGGCCCATGTCCTCCGATAAGAGGGGCTGGAACTAGCCTACTCAGGGCCATGTCCTCCGATAAGGAGAGCTGGAACGAGCCTTCACAGGACCATGTCCTCCGATAAGGAGAGCTGGAACTAGCCTACTCAGGGCCCATGTCCTCCGATAAGAGAGCTGGAACTAGCCTTCTCAGGACCCATGGCCTCCGATAAGGAGAGCTGGAACTAGCCTTCTCAGGACCTATGTCCTCCGATAAGGAGAACTGGAACTAGCCTACTTAGGGCCCATGGCCTCCGATAAGGAGAGCTGGAACTAGCCTACTCAGGGCCCATATGTCCTCCGATAAGTGGAGCTGGTACTAGCCTTCTCAGGGCCCATGTCCTCTGATAAGGAGAGCTGGAACTAGCCTTCTCAGGGCCGATGTCCTCCGATAAGAAGAGCTGGAACTAGCCTTCTAAGGGTCCATGTCCTCCAATAAGGAGAGCTGGAACTAGCCTTCTCAGGGCCCATGGCCTCCGATAAGGAGAGCTGGAACTAGCCTACTCAGGGCCCATGGCCTCCGATAAGGAGAGCTGGAACTAGCCTTCTCAGGGCCCATGGCCTCCGATAAGGAGAGCTGGAACTAGCCTTCTCAGGGCCCATGGCCTCCGATAAGGAGAGCTGGAACTAGCCTTCTCAGGGCCCATGGCCTCCGATAAGGAGAGCGGGAACTCAGGGCCCATGTCCTCCGATAAGGAGAGCTGGAACTAGCCTACTCAGGGCCCATGGCCTCCGATAAGGAGAGCTGGAACTAGCCTACTCAGGGCCCACGGCCTCCAATAAGGAGAGCTGGAACTAGCCTACTCAGGGCCCATGGCCTCCAATAAGGAGAGCTGGAACTAGCCTTCTCAGGGCCCATGGCCTCCGATAAGGAGAGCTGGAACTAGCCTTCTCAGGGCCCATGGCCTCCGATAAGGAGAGCTGGAACTAGCCTACTCAGGGCCCATGTCCTCCGATAAGGAGAGCTGGAACGAGCCTTCTCAGGGCCCATGGCCTCCGATAAGGAGAGCTGGAACTAGCCTTCTCAGGGCCCATGTCCTCCGATAAGGAGAGCTGGAACTAGCCTTCTCAGGGCCCATGTCCTCCGATAAGGAGAGCTGGAACTAGCCTTCTCAGGACCCATGGCCTCCGATAAGGAGAGCTGGAACTAGCCTTCTCATGTCCCATGGCCTCCGATAAGGAGAGCTGGAACTAGCCTACTCAGGGCCCATGGCCTCTGATAAGGAGAGCTGGAACTAGCCTACTCAGGGCCCATGGCCTCCGATAAGTAGAGCTGGAACAAGCCTACTCAGGGCCCATGGCCTCCTATAAGGAGAGCTGGAACTAGCCTACTCAGGGCCCATGGCCTCCGATAAGGAGAGCTGGAACTAGCCTTCTCAGGGCCCATGGCCTCCGATAAGGAGAGCTGGAACTAGCCTTTTCAGGGCCCATGTCCTCCGATAAGAGGGGCTGGAACTAGCCTACTCAGGGCCATGTCCTCCGATAAGGAGAGCTGGAACGAGCCTTCACAGGACCATGTCCTCCGATAAGGAGAGCTGGAACTAGCCTACTCAGGGCCCATGTCCTCCGATAAGAGAGCTGGAACTAGCCTTCTCAGGACCCATGGCCTCCGATAAGGAGAGCTGGAACTAGCCTACTCAGGGCCCATGGCCTCCGATAATGAGAGCTGGAACTAGCCTACTCAGGGCCCATGGCCTCCGATAAGGAGAGCTGCAACTAGCCTACTCAGGGCCCATGGCCTCTGATGAGTACAGCTGGAACAAGCCTACTCAGGGCCCATGGCCTCCGATAAGGACAGCTGGAACTAGCCTTCTCAGGGCCCATGGCCTCCGATAAGGAGAGCTGGAACTAGCCTACTCAGGGCCCATGGCCTCCGATAAGAGAGCTGGAACTAGCCTTCTCAGGACCAATGGCCTCCGATAAGGAGAGCTGGAACTAGTCTACTCAGGGCCCATGTCCTCCGATAAGGAGAGCTGGAACTAGCCTACTCAGGGCCCATGGCCTCCGATAAGTAGAGCTGGAACAAGCCTACTCAGGGCCCATGGCCTCCGATAAGGACAGCTGGAACTAGCCTTCTCAGGGCCCATGTCCTCCGATAAGGAGAGCTGGAACTAGCCTTCTCAGGGCCCATGGCCTCCGATTAGGAGAGCTGGAACTAGCCTTCTCAGGGCCCATGGCCTCCGATAAGGAGAGCTGGAACTAGCCTACTCAGGGCCCATGTCCTCCGATAAGGAGAGCTGGAACGAGCCTTCTCAGGGCCCATGGCCTCCGATAAGGAAAGCTGGAACTAGCCTTCTCAGGGCCCATGTCCTCCGATAAGGAGAGCTGGAACTAGCCTTCTCAGGGCCCATGTCCTCCGATAAGGAGAGCTGGAAATAGCCTTCTCAGGACCCATGGCCTCCGATAAGGAGAGCTGGAACTAGCCTTCTCATGTCCCATGGCCTCCGATAAGGAGAGCTGGAACTAGCCTACTCAGGGCCCATGGCCTCTGATAAGGAGTGCTGGAACTAGCCTACTCAGGGCCCATGGCCTCTGATAAGTAGAGCTGGAACAAGCCTACTCAGGGCCCATGGCCTCCAATAAGGAGAGCTGGAACTAGCCTTCTCAGGGCCCATGGCCTCCGATAAGGAGAGCTGGAACTAGCCTTCTCAGGGCCATGTCTTCCGATAAGGAGAGCTGGAACTAGCCTTCTCAGGACCCATGTCCTCCGATAAGGAGAGCTGGAACTAGCCTTCTCAGGACCTATGTCCTCTGATAAGGAGAACTGGAACTAGCCTACTCAGGGCCCATGGCCTCCGATAAGGAGAGCTGGAACTAGCCTACTCAGGGCCCATGGCCTCCAATAAGGAGAGCTGGAACTAGCCTACTCAGGGCCCATGTCCTCCGATAAGGAGAGCTGGAACTAGCCTACTCGGGGCCCATGGCCTCCGATAAGGAGAGCTGGAACTAGCCTACTCAGGGCCCATGGCCTTCCAATAAGGAGAGCTGGAACTAGCCTACTCAGGGCCCATGGCCTCCAATAAGGAGAGCTGGAACTAGCCTTCTCAGGGCCCATGGCCTCCGATAAGGAGAGCTGGAACTAGCCTTCTCATGTCCCATGGCCTCCGATAAGGAGAGCTGGAACTAGCATACTCAGGGCCCATGGCCTCTGATAAGGAGAGCTGGAACTAGCCTTCTCAGGGCCCATGGCCTCCGATAAGGAGAGCTGGAACTAGCCTTCTCAGGGCCCATGGCCTCCGATAAGGAGAGCTGGAGCTCAGGGCCCATGTCCTCCGATAAGGAGAGCTGGAACTAGCCTACTCAGGGCCCATGGCCTCCGATAAGGAGAGCTGGAACTAGCCTACTCAGGGCCCATGGCCTCCAATAAGGAGAGCTGGAACTAGCCTACTCAGGGCCCATGGCCTCCAATAAGGAGAGCTGGAACTAGCCTTCTCAGGGCCCATGGCCTCCGATAAGGAGAGCTGGAACTAGCCTTCTCAGGGCCCATGTCCTCCGATAAGGAGAGCTGGAACTAGCCTACTCAGGGCCCATGACCTCCGATAAGGAGAGCTGGAACTAGCCTACTCAGGGCCCACGGCCTCCAATAAGGAGAGCTGGAACTAGCCTACTCAGGGCCCATGGCCTCCAATAAGGAGAGCTGGAACTAGCCTTCTCAGGGCCCATGGCCTCCGATAAGGAGAGCTGGAACTAGCCTTCTCAGGGCCCATGGCCTCCGATAAGGAGAGCTGGAACTAGCCTACTCAGGGCCCATGTCCTCCGATAAGGAGAGCTGGAACGAGCCTTCTCAGGGCCCATGGCCTCCGATAAGGAGAGCTGGAACTAGCCTTCTCAAGGCCCATGTCCTCCGATAAGGAGAGCTGGAACTAGCCTTCTCAGGGCCCATGTCCTCCGATAAGGAGAGCTGGAACTAGCCTTCTCAGGACCCATGGCCTCCGATAAGGAGAGCTGGAACTAGCCTTCTCATGTCCCATGGCCTCCGATAAGGAGAGCTGGAACTAGCCTACTCAGGGCCCATGGCCTCTGATAAGGAGAGCTGGAACTAGCCTACTCAGGGCCCATGGCCTCCGATAAGTAGAGCTGGAACAAGCCTACTCAGGGCCCATGGCCTCCAATAAGGAGAGCTGGAACTAGCCTTCTCAGGGCCCATGGCCTCCGATAAGGAGAGCTGGAACTAGCCTTCTCAGGGCCCATGGCCTCCGATAAGGAGAGCTGGAACTAGCCTTTTCAGGGCCCATGTCGTCCGATAAGAGGGGCTGGAACTAGCCTACTCAGGGCCATGTCCTCCGATAAGGAGAGCTGGAACGAGCCTTCACAGGACCATGTCCTCCGATAAGGAGAGCTGGAACTAGCCTACTCAGGGCCCATGTCCTCCGATAAGAGAGCTGGAACTAGCCTTCTCAGGACCCATGGCCTCCGATAAGGAGAGCTGGAACTAGCCTACTCAGGGCCCATATCCTCCGATAAGGAGAGCTGGAACTAGCCTACTCAGGGCCCATTGGCCTCCGATAAGGATAGCTGGAACAAGCCTTCTCAGGACCCATGGCCTCCGATAAGGAGAGCTGGAACTAGCCTTCTCAGGACCCATGGCCTCCGATAATGAGAGCTGGAACTAGCCTACTCAGGGCCCATGGCCTCCGATAAGGAGAGCTGCAACTAGCCTACTCAGGGCCCATGGCCTCTGATGAGTAGAGCTGGAACAAGCCTACTCAGGGCCCATGGCCTCCGATAAGGACAGCTGGAACTAGCCTTCTCAGGGCCCATGGCCTCCGATAAGGAGAGCTGGAACTAGCCTACTCAGGGCCCATGGCCTCCGATAAGAGAGCTGGAACTAGCCTTCTCAGGACCAATGGCCTCCGATAAGGAGAGCTGGAACTAGCCTACTCAGGGCCCATGGCCTCCGATAAGGAGAGCTGGAACTAGCCTACTCAGGGCCCATGGCCTTCCAATAAGGAGAGCTGGAACTAGCCTACTCAGGGCCCATGGCCTCCAATAAGGAGAGCTGGAACTAGCCTTCTCAGGGCCCATGGCCTCCGATAAGGAGAGCTGGAACTAGCCTTCTCATGTCCCATGGCCTCCGATAAGGAGAGCTGGAACTAGCCTACTCAGGGCCCATGGCCTCCAATAAGGAGAGCTGGAACTAGCCTACTCAGGGCCCATGTCCTCCGATAAGGAGAGCTGGAACTAGCCTACTCGGGGCCCATGGCCTCCGATAAGGAGAGCTGGAACTAGCCTACTCAGGGCCCATGGCCTTCCAATAAGGAGAGCTGGAACTAGCCTACTCAGGGCCCATGGCCTCCAATAAGGAGAGCTGGAACTAGCCTTCTCAGGGCCCATGGCCTCCGATAAGGAGAGCTGGAACTAGCCTTCTCATGTCCCATGGCCTCCGATAAGGAGAGCTGGAACTAGCATACTCAGGGCCCATGGCCTCTGATAAGGAGAGCTGGAACTAGCCTTCTCAGGGCCCATGGCCTCCGATAAGGAGAGCTGGAACTAGCCTTCTCAGGGCCCATGGCCTCCGATAAGGAGAGCTGGAGCTCAGGGCCCATGTTCTCCGATAAGGAGAGCTGGAACTAGCCTACTCAGGGCCCATGGCCTCCGATAAGGAGAGCTGGAACTAGCCTACTCAGGGCCCATGGCCTCCAATAAGGAGAGCTGGAACTAGCCTTCTCAGGGCCCATGGCCTCCGATAAGGAGAGCTGGAACTAGCCTTCTCAGGGCCCATGTCCTCCGATAAGGAGAGCTGGAACTAGCCTACTCAGGGCCCATGACCTCCGATAAGGAGAGCTGGAACTAGCCTACTCAGGGCCCACGGCCTCCAATAAGGAGAGCTGGAACTAGCCTACTCAGGGCCCATGGCCTCCAATAAGGAGAGCTGGAACTAGCCTTCTCAGGGCCCATGGCCTCCGATAAGGAGAGCTGGAACTAGCCTTCTCAGGGCCCATGGCCTCCGATAAGGAGAGCTGGAACTAGCCTACTCAGGGCCCATGTCCTCCGATAAGGAGAGCTGGAACGAGCCTTCTCAGGGCCCATGGCCTCCGATAAGGAGAGCTGGAACTAGCCTTCTCAAGGCCCATGTCCTCCGATAAGGAGAGCTGGAACTAGCCTTCTCAGGGCCCATGTCCTCCGATAAGGAGAGCTGGAACTAGCCTTCTCAGGACCCATGGCCTCCGATAAGGAGAGCTGGAACTAGCCTTCTCATGTCCCATGGCCTCCGATAAGGAGAGCTGGAACTAGCCTACTCAGGGCCCATGGCCTCTGATAAGGAGAGCTGGAACTAGCCTACTCAGGGCCCATGGCCTCCGATAAGTAGAGCTGGAACAAGCCTACTCAGGGCCCATGGCCTCCAATAAGGAGAGCTGGAACTAGCCTTCTCAGGGCCCATGGCCTCCGATAAGGAGAGCTGGAACTAGCCTTCTCAGGGCCCATGGCCTCCGATAAGGAGAGCTGGAACTAGCCTTTTCAGGGCCCATGTCGTCCGATAAGAGGGGCTGGAACTAGCCTACTCAGGGCCATGTCCTCCGATAAGGAGAGCTGGAACGAGCCTTCACAGGACCATGTCCTCCGATAAGGAGAGCTGGAACTAGCCTACTCAGGGCCCATGTCCTCCGATAAGAGAGCTGGAACTAGCCTTCTCAGGACCCATGGCCTCCGATAAGGAGAGCTGGAACTAGCCTACTCAGGGCCCATATCCTCCGATAAGGAGAGCTGGAACTAGCCTACTCAGGGCCCATTGGCCTCCGATAAGGATAGCTGGAACAAGCCTTCTCAGGACCCATGGCCTCCGATAAGGAGAGCTGGAACTAGCCTTCTCAGGACCCATGGCCTCCGATAATGAGAGCTGGAACTAGCCTACTCAGGGCCCATGGCCTCCGATAAGGAGAGCTGCAACTAGCCTACTCAGGGCCCATGGCCTCTGATGAGTAGAGCTGGAACAAGCCTACTCAGGGCCCATGGCCTCCGATAAGGACAGCTGGAACTAGCCTTCTCAGGGCCCATGGCCTCCGATAAGGAGAGCTGGAACTAGCCTACTCAGGGCCCATGGCCTCCGATAAGAGAGCTGGAACTAGCCTTCTCAGGACCAATGGCCTCCGATAAGGAGAGCTGGAACTAGCCTACTCAGGGCCCATGGCCTCCGATAAGGAGAGCTGGAACTAGCCTACTCAGGGCCCATGGCCTTCCAATAAGGAGAGCTGGAACTAGCCTACTCAGGGCCCATGGCCTCCAATAAGGAGAGCTGGAACTAGCCTTCTCAGGGCCCATGGCCTCCGATAAGGAGAGCTGGAACTAGCCTTCTCATGTCCCATGGCCTCCGATAAGGAGAGCTGGAACTAGCATACTCAGGGCCCATGGCCTCTGATAAGGAGAGCTGGAACTAGCCTTCTCAGGGCCCATGGCCTCCGATAAGGAGAGCTGGAACTAGCCTTCTCAGGGCCCATGGCCTCCGATAAGGAGAGCTGGAACTCAGGGCCCATGTCCTCCGATAAGGAGAGCTGGAACTAGCCTACTCAGGGCCCATGGCCTCCGATAAGGAGAGCTGGAACTAGCCTACTCAGGGCCCATGGCCTCCAATAAGGAGAGCTGGAACTAGCCTACTCAGGGCCCATGGCCTCCAATAAGGAGAGCTGGAACTAGCCTTCTCAGGGCCCATGGCCTCCGATA
This sequence comes from Oncorhynchus clarkii lewisi, assembly GCF_045791955.1. Classification (NCBI taxonomy): domain Eukaryota; kingdom Metazoa; phylum Chordata; class Actinopteri; order Salmoniformes; family Salmonidae; genus Oncorhynchus; species Oncorhynchus clarkii. The sequence goes on along the minus strand of NC_092158.1, from coordinate 673,428 downwards.
AGGAGAGCTGGAACTAGCCTTCTCAGGGCCCATGGCCTCCGATAAGGAGAGCTGGAACTAGCCTACTCAGGGCCCATGTCCTCCGATAAGGAGAGCTGGAACGAGCCTTCTCAGGGCCCATGGCCTCCGATAAGGAGAGCTGGAACTAGCCTTCTCAGGGCCCATGTCCTCCGATAAGGAGAGCTGGAACTAGCCTTCTCAGGGCCCATGTCCTCCGATAAGGAGAGCTGGAACTAGCCTTCTCAGGACCCATGGCCTCCGATAAGGAGAGCTGGAACTAGCCTTCTCATGTCCCATGGCCTCCGATAAGGAGAGCTGGAACTAGCCTACTCAGGGCCCATGGCCTCTGATAAGGAGAGCTGGAACTAGCCTACTTAGGGCCCATGGCCTCCGATAAGTAGAGCTGGAACAAGCCTACTCAGGGCCCATGGCCTCCAATAAGGAGAGCTGGAACTAGCCTTCTCAGGGCCCATGGCCTCCGATAAGGAGAGCTGGAACTAGCCTTCTCAGGGCCCATGGCCTCCGATAAGGAGAGCTGGAACTAGCCTTTTCAGGGCCCATGTCCTCCGATAAGAGGGGCTGGAACTAGCCTACTCAGGGCCATGTCCTCCGATAAGGAGAGCTGGAAAGAGCCTTCACAGGACCATGTCCTCCGATAAGGAGAGCTGGAACTAGCCTACTCAGGGCCCATGTCCTCCGATAAGAGAGCTGGAACTAGCCTTCTCAGGACCCATGGCCTCCGATAAGGAGAGCTGGAACTAGCCTTCTCAGGACCTATGTCCTCCGATAAGGAGAACTGGAACTAGCCTACTTAGGGCCCATGGCCTCCGATAAGGAGAGCTGGAACTAGCCTACTCAGGGCCCATATGTCCTCCGATAAGTGGAGCTGGTACTAGCCTTCTCAGGGCCGATGTCCTCCGATAAGAAGAGCTGGAACTAGCCTTCTAAGGGTCCATGTCCTCCAATAAGGAGAGCTGGAACTAGCCTTCTCAGGGCCCATGGCCTCCGATAAGGAGAGCTGGAACTAGCCTACTCAGGGCCCATGGCCTCCGATAAGGAGAGCTGGAACTAGCCTTCTCAGGGCCCATGGCCTCCGATAAGGAGAGCTGGAACTAGCCTTCTCAGGGCCCATGGCCTCCGATAAGGAGAGCTGGAACTCAGGGCCCATGTCCTCCGATAAGGAGAGCTGGAACTAGCCTACTCAGGGCCCATGGCCTCCGATAAGGAGAGCTGGAACTAGCCTACTCAGGGCCCACGGCCTCCAATAAGGAGAGCTGGAACTAGCCTACTCAGGGCCCATGGCCTCCAATAAGGAGAGCTGGAACTAGCCTTCTCAGGGCCCATGGCCTCCGATAAGGAGAGCTGGAACTAGCCTTCTCAGGGCCCATGGCCTCCGATAAGGAGAGCTGGAACTAGCCTACTCAGGGCCCATGTCCTCCGATAAGGAGAGCTGGAACGAGCCTTCTCAGGGCCCATGGCCTCCGATAAGGAGAGCTGGAACTAGCCTTCTCAGGGCCCATGTCCTCCGATAAGGAGAGCTGGAACTAGCCTTCTCAGGGCCCATGTCCTCCGATAAGGAGAGCTGGAACTAGCCTTCTCAGGACCCATGGCCTCCGATAAGGAGAGCTGGAACTAGCCTTCTCATGTCCCATGGCCTCCGATAAGGAGAGCTGGAACTAGCCTACTCAGGGCCCATGGCCTCTGATAAGGAGAGCTGGAACTAGCCTACTCAGGGCCCATGGCCTCCGATAAGTAGAGCTGGAACAAGCCTACTCAGGGCCCATGGCCTCCAATAAGGAGAGCTGGAACTAGCCTTCTCAGGGCCCATGGCCTCCGATAAGGAGAGCTGGAACTAGCCTTCTCAGGGCCCATGGCCTCCGATAAGGAGAGCTGGAACTAGCCTTTTCAGGGCCCATGTCCTCCGATAAGAGGGGCTGGAACTAGCCTACTCAGGGCCATGTCCTCCGATAAGGAGAGCTGGAACGAGCCTTCACAGGACCATGTCCTCCGATAAGGAGAGCTGGAACTAGCCTACTCAGGGCCCATGTCCTCCGATAAGAGAGCTGGAACTAGCCTTCTCAGGACCCATGGCCTCCGATAAGGAGAGCTGGAACTAGCCTACTCAGGGCCCATTGGCCTCCGATAAGGATAGCTGGAACAAGCCTTCTCAGGACCCATGGCCTCCGATAAGGAGAGCTGGAACTAGCCTTCTCAGGACCCATGGCCTCCGATAATGAGAGCTGGAACTAGCCTACTCAGGGCCCATGGCCTCCGATAAGGAGAGCTGCAACTAGCCTACTCAGGGCCCATGGCCTCTGATGAGTAGAGCTGGAACAAGCCTACTCAGGGCCCATGGCCTCCGATAAGGACAGCTGGAACTAGCCTTCTCAGGGCCCATGGCCTCCGATAAGGAGAGCTGGAACTAGCCTACTCAGGGCCCATTGGCCTCCCATAAGGATAGCTGGAACAAGCCTTCTCAAGACCCATGGCCTCCGATAAGGAGAGCTGGAACTAGCCTTCTCAGGACCCATGGCCTCCGATAATGAGAGCTGGAACTAGCCTACTCAGGGCCCATGGCCTCCGATAAGGAGAGCTGCAACTAGCCTACTCAGGGCCCATGGCCTCTGATGAGTAGAGCTGGAACAAGCCTACTCAGGGCCCATGGCCTCCGATAAGGACAGTTGGAACTAGCCTTCTCAGGGCCCATGGCCTCCGATAAGGAGAGCTGGAACTAGCCTACTCAGGGCCCATGGCCTCCGATAAGAGAGCTGGAACTAGCCTTCTCAGGACCAATGGCCTCCGATAAGGAGAGCTGGAACTAGCCTACTCAGGGCCCATGGCCTCCGATAAGGAGAGCTGGAACTAGCCTACTCAGGGCCCATGGCCTTCCAATAAGGAGAGCTGGAACTAGCCTACTCAGGGCCCATGGCCTCCAATAAGGAGAGCTGGAACTAGCCTTCTCAGGGCCCATGGCCTCCGATAAGGAGAGCTGGAACTAGCCTTCTCATGTCCCATGGCCTCCGATAAGGAGAGCTGGAACTAGCATACTCAGGGCCCATGGCCTCTGATAAGGAGAGCTGGAACTAGCCTTCTCAGGGCCCATGGCCTCCGATAAGGAGAGCTGGAACTAGCCTTCTCAGGGCCCATGGCCTCCGATAAGGAGAGCTGGAACTCAGGGCCCATGTCCTCCGATAAGGAGAGCTGGAACTAGCCTACTCAGGGCCCATGGCCTCCGATAAGGAGAGCTGGAACTAGCCTACTCAGGGCCCATGGCCTCCAATAAGGAGAGCTGGAACTAGCCTACTCAGGGCCCATGGCCTCCAATAAGGAGAGCTGGAACTAGCCTTCTCAGGGCCCATGGCCTCCGATAAGGAGAGCTGGAACTAGCCTTCTCAGGGCCCATGGCCTCCGATAAGGAGAGCTGGAACTAGCCTACTCAGGGCCCATGTCCTCCGATAAGGAGAGCTGGAACGAGCCTTCTCAGGGCCCATGGCCTCCGATAAGGAGAGCTGGAACTAGCCTTCTCAGGGCCCATGTCCTCCGATAAGGAGAGCTGGAACTAGCCTTCTCAGGGCCCATGTCCTCCGATAAGGAGAGCTGGAACTAGCCTTCTCAGGACCCATGGCCTCCGATAAGGAGAGCTGGAACTAGCCTTCTCATGTCCCATGGCCTCCGATAAGGAGAGCTGGAACTAGCCTACTCAGGGCCCATGGCCTCTGATAAGGAGAGCTGGAACTAGCCTACTTAGGGCCCATGGCCTCCGATAAGTAGAGCTGGAACAAGCCTACTCAGGGCCCATGGCCTCCAATAAGGAGAGCTGGAACTAGCCTTCTCAGGGCCCATGGCCTCCGATAAGGAGAGCTGGAACTAGCCTTCTCAGGGCCCATGGCCTCCGATAAGGAGAGCTGGAACTAGCCTTTTCAGGGCCCATGTCCTCCGATAAGAGGGGCTGGAACTAGCCTACTCAGGGCCATGTCCTCCGATAAGGAGAGCTGGAAAGAGCCTTCACAGGACCATGTCCTCCGATAAGGAGAGCTGGAACTAGCCTACTCAGGGCCCATGTCCTCCGATAAGAGAGCTGGAACTAGCCTTCTCAGGACCCATGGCCTCCGATAAGGAGAGCTGGAACTAGCCTTCTCAGGACCTATGTCCTCCGATAAGGAGAACTGGAACTAGCCTACTTAGGGCCCATGGCCTCCGATAAGGAGAGCTGGAACTAGCCTACTCAGGGCCCATATGTCCTCCGATAAGTGGAGCTGGTACTAGCCTTCTCAGGGCCGATGTCCTCCGATAAGAAGAGCTGGAACTAGCCTTCTAAGGGTCCATGTCCTCCAATAAGGAGAGCTGGAACTAGCCTTCTCAGGGCCCATGGCCTCCGATAAGGAGAGCTGGAACTAGCCTACTCAGGGCCCATGGCCTCCGATAAGGAGAGCTGGAACTAGCCTTCTCAGGGCCCATGGCCTCCGATAAGGAGAGCTGGAACTAGCCTTCTCAGGGCCCATGGCCTCCGATAAGGAGAGCTGGAACTCAGGGCCCATGTCCTCCGATAAGGAGAGCTGGAACTAGCCTACTCAGGGCCCATGGCCTCCGATAAGGAGAGCTGGAACTAGCCTACTCAGGGCCCACGGCCTCCAATAAGGAGAGCTGGAACTAGCCTACTCAGGGCCCATGGCCTCCAATAAGGAGAGCTGGAACTAGCCTTCTCAGGGCCCATGGCCTCCGATAAGGAGAGCTGGAACTAGCCTTCTCAGGGCCCATGGCCTCCGATAAGGAGAGCTGGAACTAGCCTACTCAGGGCCCATGTCCTCCGATAAGGAGAGCTGGAACGAGCCTTCTCAGGGCCCATGGCCTCCGATAAGGAGAGCTGGAACTAGCCTTCTCAGGGCCCATGTCCTCCGATAAGGAGAGCTGGAACTAGCCTTCTCAGGGCCCATGTCCTCCGATAAGGAGAGCTGGAACTAGCCTTCTCAGGACCCATGGCCTCCGATAAGGAGAGCTGGAACTAGCCTTCTCATGTCCCATGGCCTCCGATAAGGAGAGCTGGAACTAGCCTACTCAGGGCCCATGGCCTCTGATAAGGAGAGCTGGAACTAGCCTACTCAGGGCCCATGGCCTCCGATAAGTAGAGCTGGAACAAGCCTACTCAGGGCCCATGGCCTCCAATAAGGAGAGCTGGAACTAGCCTTCTCAGGGCCCATGGCCTCCGATAAGGAGAGCTGGAACTAGCCTTCTCAGGGCCCATGGCCTCCGATAAGGAGAGCTGGAACTAGCCTTTTCAGGGCCCATGTCCTCCGATAAGAGGGGCTGGAACTAGCCTACTCAGGGCCATGTCCTCCGATAAGGAGAGCTGGAACGAGCCTTCACAGGACCATGTCCTCCGATAAGGAGAGCTGGAACTAGCCTACTCAGGGCCCATGTCCTCCGATAAGAGAGCTGGAACTAGCCTTCTCAGGACCCATGGCCTCCGATAAGGAGAGCTGGAACTAGCCTACTCAGGGCCCATTGGCCTCCGATAAGGATAGCTGGAACAAGCCTTCTCAGGACCCATGGCCTCCGATAAGGAGAGCTGGAACTAGCCTTCTCAGGACCCATGGCCTCCGATAATGAGAGCTGGAACTAGCCTACTCAGGGCCCATGGCCTCCGATAAGGAGAGCTGCAACTAGCCTACTCAGGGCCCATGGCCTCTGATGAGTAGAGCTGGAACAAGCCTACTCAGGGCCCATGGCCTCCGATAAGGACAGCTGGAACTAGCCTTCTCAGGGCCCATGGCCTCCGATAAGGAGAGCTGGAACTAGCCTACTCAGGGCCCATTGGCCTCCCATAAGGATAGCTGGAACAAGCCTTCTCAAGACCCATGGCCTCCGATAAGGAGAGCTGGAACTAGCCTTCTCAGGACCCATGGCCTCCGATAAGGAGAGCTGGAACTAGCCTACTCAGGGCCCATGGCCTCCGATAAGGAGAGCTGCAACTAGCCTACTCAGGGCCCATGGCCTCTGATGAGTAGAGCTGGAACAAGCCTACTCAGGGCCCATGGCCTCCGATAAGGACAGTTGGAACTAGCCTTCTCAGGGCCCATGGCCTCCGATAAGGAGAGCTGGAACTAGCCTACTCAGGGCCCATGGCCTCCGATAAGAGAGCTGGAACTAGCCTTCTCAGGACCAATGGCCTCCGATAAGGAGAGCTGGAACTAGTCTACTCAGGGCCCATGTCCTCCGATAAGGAGAGCTGGAACTAGCCTACTCAGGGCCCATGGCCTCCGATAAGTAGAGCTGGAACAAGCCTACTCAGGGCCCATGGCCTCCGATAAGGACAGCTGGAACTAGCCTTCTCAGGGCCCATGTCCTCCGATAAGGAGAGCTGGAACTAGCCTTCTCAGGGCCCATGGCCTCCGATTAGGAGAGCTGGAACTAGCCTTCTCAGGGCCCATGGCCTCCGATAAGGAGAGCTGGAACTAGCCTACTCAGGGCCCATGTCCTCCGATAAGGAGAGCTGGAACTAGCCTTCTCAGGGCCCATGGCCTCCGATAAGGAAAGCTGGAACTAGCCTTCTCAGGGCCCATGTCCTCCGATAAGGAGAGCTGGAACTAGCCTTCTCAGGGCCCATGTCCTCCGATAAGGAGAGCTGGAAATAGCCTTCTCAGGACCCATGGCCTCCGATAAGGAGAGCTGGAACTAGCCTTCTCATGTCCCATGGCCTCCGATAAGGAGAGCTGGAACTAGCCTACTCAGGGCCCATGGCCTCTGATAAGGAGTGCTGGAACTAGCCTACTCAGGGCCCATGGCCTCTGATAAGTAGAGCTGGAACAAGCCTACTCAGGGCCCATGGCCTCCAATAAGGAGAGCTGGAACTAGCCTTCTCAGGGCCCATGGCCTCCGATAAGGAGAGCTGGAACTAGCCTTCTCAGGGCCCATGGCCTCCGATAAGGAGAGCTGGAACTAGCCTTTTCAGGGCCCATGTCCTCCGATAAGAGGGGCTGGAACTAGCCTACTCAGGGCCATGTCCTCCGATAAGGAGAGCTGGAACGAGCCTTCACAGGACCATGTCCTCCGATAAGGAGAGCTGGAACTAGCCTTCTCAGGACACATGGCCTCCGATAAGGAGAGCTGAAAATAGCCTTCTCAGGGCCCATGTCCTCCGATAAGGAGAGCTGGAACGAGCCTTCTCAGGACCATGTCTTCCGATAAGGAGAGCTGGAACTAGCCTTCTCAGGACCCATGTCCTCCGATAAGGAGAGCTGGAACTAGCCTTCTCAGGACCTATGTCCTCTGATAAGGAGAACTGGAACTAGCCTACTCAGGGCCCATGGCCTCCGATAAGGAGAGCTGGAACTAGCCTACTCAGGGCCCATGGCCTCCAATAAGGAGAGCTGGAACTAGCCTACTCAGGGCCCATGTCCTCCGATAAGGAGAGCTGGAACTAGCCTACTCAGGGCCCATGGCCTCCGATAAGGAGAGCTGGAACTAGCCTACTCAGGGCCCATGGCCTTCCAATAAGGAGAGCTGGAACTAGCCTACTCAGGGCCCATGGCCTCCAATAAGGAGAGCTGGAACTAGCCTTCTCAGGGCCCATGGCCTCCGATAAGGAGAGCTGGAACTAGCCTTCTCATGTCCCATGGCCTCCGATAAGGAGAGCTGGACCTAGCCTACTCAGGGCCCATGGCCTCCGATAAGTAGAGCTGGAACAAGCCTACTCAGGGCCTATGGCCTCCGATAAGGACAGCTGGAACTAGCCTTCTCAGGGCCCATGGCCTCCGATAAGGAGAGCTGGAACTAGCATACTCAGGGACCATGTCCTCCGATAAGAGAGCTGGAACTAGCCTTCTCAGGACCCATGGCCTCCGATAAGGAGAGCTGGAACTAGCCTACTCAGGGCCCATGTAGTCCGATAAGGAGAGCTGGAACTAGCCTTCTCAGGGCCCATGTCCTCCGATAAGGAGAGCTGGAACTAGCCTTCTCAGGGCCCATGTCCTCCGATAAGGAGAGCTGGAACTAGCCTACTCAGGGCCCATGGCCTCCGATAAGTAGAGCTGGAACAAGCCTACTCAGGGCCCATGGCATCCGATAAGGACAGCTGGAACTAGCCTTCTCAGGGCCCATGTCCTCCGATAAGAGGAGCTGGAACTAGCCTTCTCAGGGCCCATGGCCTCCGATTAGGAGAGCTGGAACTAGCCTACTCAGGGCCCACTGCCTCCGATAAGGAGAGCTGGAACTAGCCTTTTCAGGGCCCATGTCCTCCGATAAGAGGGGCTGGAACTAGCCTACTCAGGGCCATGTCCTCCGATAACGAGAGCTGGAACGAGCCTTCACAGGACCATGTCCTCCGATAAGGAGAGCTGGAACTAGCCTTCTCAGGACCCATGGCCTCCGATAAGGAGAGCTGAAACTAGCCTTCTCAGGGCCCATGTCCTCCGATAAGGAGAGCTGGAACTAGCCTTCTCAGGGCCCATGTCCTCCGATAAGGAGAGCTGGAACTAGCCTTCTCAGGGCCCATGTCCTCCGATAAGGAGAGCTGGAACGAGCCTTCTCAGGGCCCATGTCCTCCAATAAGGAGAGCTGGAACGAGCGTTCTCAGGACCATGTCCTGCGATAAGGAGAGCTGGAACTAGCCTTCTCAGGACCCATGTCCTCCGATAAGGAGAGCTGGAACTAGCCTTCTCAGGACCCATGGCCTCCGATAAGGAGAGCTGGAACTAGCCTTCTCAGGACCTATGTCCTCTGATAAGGAGAGCTGGAACTAGCCTTCTCAGGACCCATGGCCTCCGATAAGGAGAGCTGGAACTAGCCTTCTCAGGACCTATGTCCTCTGATAAGGAGAACTGGAACTAGCCTACTCAGGGCCCATGGCCTCCGATAAGGAGAGCTGGAACTAGCCTACTCAGGGCCCACATGTCCTCCGATAAGTGGAGCTGGAACTAGCCTTCTCAGGGCCCATGTCCTCTGATAAGGAGAGCTGGAACTAGCCTTCTCAGGGCCCATGTCCTCCGATAAGGAGAGCTGGAACTAGCCTACTCAGGGCCCATGGCCTCCGATAAGGAGAGCTGGAACTAGCCTACTCAGGGCCCATGGCCTCCAATAAGGAGAGCTGGAACTAGCCTTCTCAGGGCCCATGGCCTCCGATAAGGAGAGCTGGAACTAGCCTTCTCAGGCCCATGGCCTCCGATAAGGAGAGCTGGAACTAGCCTACTCAGGGCCCATGGCCTCCAATAAGGAGAGCTGGAACTAGCCTTCTCAGGGCCCATGGCCTCCGATAAGGAGAGCTGGAACTAGCCTACTCAGGGCCCATGTAGTCCGATAAGGAGAGCTGGAACTAGCCTTCTCAGGGCCCATGTCCTCCGATAAGGAGAGCTGGAACTAGCCTTCTCAGGGCCCATGTCCTCCGATAAGGAGAGCTGGAACTAGCCTACTCAGGGCCCATGGCCTCCGATAAGTAGAGCTGGAACAAGCCTACTCAGGGCCCATGGCATCCGATAAGGACAGCTGGAACTAGCCTTCTCAGGGCCCATGTCCTCCGATAAGAGGAGCTGGAACTAGCCTTCTCAGGGCCCATGGCCTCCGATTAGGAGAGCTGGAACTAGCCTACTCAGGGCCCACTGCCTCCGATAAGGAAAGCTGGACCTAGCCTTTTCAGGGCCCATGTCCTCCGATAAGAGGGGCTGGAACTAGCCTACTCAGGGCCATGTCCTCCGATAAGGAGAGCTGGAACGAGCCTTCACAGGACCATGTCCTCCGATAAGGAGAGCTGGAACTAGCCTTCTCAGGACCCATGGCCTCCGATAAGGAGAGCTGAAACTAGCCTTCTCAGGGCCCATGTCCTCCGATAAGGAGAGCTGGAACTAGCCTTCTCAGGGCCCATGTCCTCCGATAAGGAGAGCTGGAACTAGCCTTCTCAGGACCATGTCCTGCGATAAGGAGAGCTGGAACTAGCCTTCTCAGGACCCATGTCCTCCGATAAGGAGAGCTGGAACTAGCCTTCTCAGGACCCATGGCCTCCGATAAGGAGAGCTGGAACTAGCCTTCTCAGGACCTATGTCCTCTGATAAGGAGAGCTGGAACTAGCCTTCTCAGGACCCATGGCCTCCGATAAGGAGAGCTGGAACTAGCCTTCTCAGGACCTATGTCCTCTGATAAGGAGAGCTGGAACTAGCCTTCTCAGGACCCATGGCCTCCGATAAGGAGAGCTGGAACTAGCCTTCTCAGGACCTATGTCCTCTGATAAGGAGAACTGGAACTAGCCTACTCAGGGCCCATGGCCTCCGATAAGGAGAGCTGGAACTAGCCTACTCAGGGCCCACATGTCCTCCGATAAGTGGAGCTGGAACTAGCCTTCTCAGGGCCCATGTCCTCTGATAAGGAGAGCTGGAACTAGCCTTCTCAGGGCCCATGTCCTCCGATAAGGAGAGCTGGAACTAGCCTACTCAGGGCCCATGGCCTCCGATAAGGAGAGCTGGAACTAGCCTACTCAGGGCCCATGGCCTCCAATAAGGAGAGCTGGAACTAGCCTTCTCAGGGCCCATGGCCTCCGATAAGGAGAGCTGGAACTAGCCTTCTCAGGCCCATGGCCTCCGATAAGGAGAGCTGGAACTAGCCTACTCAGGGCCCATGGCCTCCAATAAGGAGAGCTGGAACTAGCCTTCTCAGGGCCCATGGCCTCCGATAAGGAGAGCTGGAACTAGCCTTCTCAGGGCCCATTGCCTCCGATAAGGAGAGCTGGAACTAGCCTACTCAGGGCCCATGTCCTCCGATAAGGAGAGCTGGAACGAGCCTTCTCAGGGCCCATGGCCTCCGATAAGGAGAGCTGGAACTAGCCTACTCAGGGCCCTTGTCCTCCGATAAGGAGAGCTGGAACTAGCCTTCTCAGGGCCCATGTCCTCCGATAAGGAGAGCTGGAACTAGCCTTCTCAGGACCCATGGCCTCCGATAAGGACAGCTGGAACTAGCCTTCTCAGGGCCCATGTCCTCCGATAAGGAGAGCTGGAACTAGCCTTCTCAGGGCCCATGGCCTCCGATTAGGAGAGCTGGAACTAGCCTTCTCAGGACCTATGTCCTCTGATAAGGAGAACTGGAACTAGCCTACTCAGGGCCCATGGCCTCCGATAAGGAGAGCTGGAACTAGCCTACTCAGGGCCCACATGTCCTCCGATAAGTGGAGCTGGAACTAGCCTTCTCAGGGCCCATGTCCTCTGATAAGGAGAGCTGGAACTAGCCTTCTCAGGGCCCATGTCCTCCGATAAGGAGAGCTGGAACTAGCCTACTCAGGGCCCATGGCCTCCGATAAGGAGAGCTGGAACTAGCCTACTCAGGGCCCATGGCCTCCAATAAGGAGAGCTGGAACTAGCCTTCTCAGGGCCCATGGCCTCCGATAAGGAGAGCTGGAACTAGCCTTCTCAGGCCCATGGCCTCCGATAAGGAGAGCTGGAACTAGCCTACTCAGGGCCCATGGCCTCCAATAAGGAGAGCTGGAACTAGCCTTCTCAGGGCCCATGGCCTCCGATAAGGAGAGCTGGAACTAGCCTTCTCAGGGCCCATTGCCTCCGATAAGAGGAGCTGGAACTAGCCTTCTCAGGGCCCATGTCCTCCGATAAGGAGAGCTGGAACTAGCCTTCTCAGGGCCCATGTCCTCCGATAAGGAGAGCTGGAACGAGCCTTCTCAGGACCATGTCTTCCCGATAAGGAGAGCTGGAACTAGCCTTCTCAGGACCCATGGCCTCCGATAAGGAGAGCTGGAACTAGCCTTCTCAGGACCCATGGCCTCCGATAAGGAGAGCTGGAACTAGCCTTCTGGGAGATAGTTACTTACTACATCACTCTACTCCCTCTCTGTTCTCTTTGTCCATCTCGCTGTAATACTAGTGATAGATAGCATGCCAGTAAACTGCATAGTTTTCTGATGTCTTCATCAGAGGAATGTTCTTTAATGAGAGCTCCTTACACAACTTATAAAGATATCTTCACTAGACGACGGACTAATCCACTTCTCTTTGTACTTTGGTACAGCCCAGTCTGCTCCGTTTCCATATTAAATGTCCCTGGCCACAGAGAAACTAGTCAAATCCTGAGCTCATCCAGAGAGGCTGAACAGTCCTTGATGCTATAAAACCATCACACACAGAGAAGGAGACAGGGGAGTTGAGGGGGACAGGGAGGGAGCGAGAGAGAGAGAGGGAGAGATGCTGGTTGGGTAACAGTCTTCAAAGTGCCTTTACAGTCCAGAGAGCCAACAAAGATACAAAAAAAAATGGTGTTTTAGAAAAAAAAAGTCAAGGCGTATCATTTTACATTTAAAACTGTCAGCTGAGCAGCTCAATTTAGGACGCTCAATAAAGTGCTTTTACTGACCTGTTTTTACACACAATGAACATCTAATAACAGTTGGAATAATCAAGGACTTGTTTTACGAGCTGGAGACCAGAGTAAAGTGTCCAACAAACATCTGGAAGTAAGCACAGCTTTGCATTGGCGTGTATTCATGGATGCCAAGGGAAGCAAGGCAAAACATTTACCAAGAAAAAATGTATTCTTCGTCTCTCTGTGTTTCATCATTTTCCTTCAATTCACAAGAGGCTGAATGTATACTACATATCCAAAAGCATGTGGACACCTGCTCGTCGAACATCTCGTTCCAAAATCATGGGCATTAATATGGAGTTGGTCCCCCCTTTGCTGCTATAACAGCCTCCACTCTTCTGGGAAGGCTTTCCACTAGATAATGGAACATTGCTGCTATAACAGCCTCCACTCTTCTGGGAAGGCTTCCACTAGATGTTGGGACATTGCTGAGGGGACTTGCTTCCATTCAGCCACAAGAGTATTAGTGAGGTAGGGCACTGATGTTGGGCGATTAGGCCTGGCTCGGAGTCGGCGTTCCAATTCATCTGAAAGGTGTTTGATGGGGTTGAGATCAGGGCTCTGTGCAGGCCAGTCAAGTTCTTCCACACTGATATCAATAAACTATTTCTATATGGACCTCGCTTTGTGCACGGAGGCATTGTCATGCTGAAACAGGAAAGGGTATTCCCCAAACTGTTGCCACAAAGTTGGAAGCACAGAATCATCTAGAATGTCATTGTATGCTGTAGCGTTAAGATCTCCCTTCACTGGAACTAAGGGGCCCGAAACATCAAACAGCCCAAAACCATCATTCCTCTTACACCAAACTTTACAGTGGGCACTATGCATTGGGGCAGGTAGCGTTCTCCTGGCATCTGCCAAACCCAGATTAGTCTGTCAGACTGCCAGATGGTGAAGCGTGACTCATCACTCCAGAGAACATGTTTCCACTGCACCAGAGTCCAATGGCGGAGAACTTTACACCACTCCAGCTAACGCTTGGCATTGTACATGGTGATTTTAGGCTTGTGTGCCTAAAATGGCTGCTCCATGGCTGCTCAGCCATGGAAACCCATTTCATGAAGCTTCCAACTAACAGTTATTATGCTGACGTTGCTCCAGAGGCAGTTTGGAACTCAGTAGTGAGTGTTGCAACCGAGGACAGACATTTTTTACGCGCTTCAGCACTCGGCGGTCCCGTTCTGTGAGCAGCACATACTGAGCAGCTCATGTTATAGGCAAAAGTATGCTACATGGCAGACCAATCCGAACTCTCGGAATGTCCAGCCCAGCCATTATCTCAGCCAATCATGGCTAGCGGGAAGATTCCTTACTTTTTCTGTGTTTAGACCAACTAGGCATGTAATTTAACCATTTTATTTGTATTTACAGACTGCATACAAGTTTGTTATTAAGGCAAAGTTCACATGTTCCAGAAGGCACTTCTGCCCCAAAAAAACATTTTGCAAAAAAAATAAATAAGTAGAAATGCCTTTCCTGTGAAGTAGTGACATGCAACATATATCTAATTTCCTGAAACTAGTCACAGATGTAGTGTATCTCACCAGAGAAAGCATCCTAGTGAGCAAAACAGTACCCCTCTTTCTCTGTCTGTGTAGGCCTATCTGATCTATCTGATCATGTCTGGTCATAAAGAGTATGACATTGTTGCCTCCCATAGCATTGAATGCAAGGGAAGCCAGCGAGCATCTGGCCCCCCTTGATAAAAACAAAAACACACACACTTACAAGCTAATGTAGCAGGCTGTATTACAGTAGTGTACGGTCCAACAATATGACCATTATTACAGACTGCTGGAGGGTAATATACTGGACCGGTCTGCCTCTCTTTCAGGAGTGGGTACCAGAGGATGGAACAGGCTGACTTACCTGGCAGTGAGAATAGAGGTTGGAACAGGCTGACTTACCTGACAGTGAGGATGGGGGTTGGAACAGGCTGGCTTACCTGGCAGTGAGGATGGGGGTTGGAACAGGCTGGCTTACCTGGCAGTGAGGATGGGGGTTGGAACAGGCTGACTTACCTGACAGTGAGGATGGGGGTTGGAACAGGCTGACTTACCTGACAGTGAGGATGGGGTTTGGAACAGGCTGATTTACCTGGCAGTGAGGATGGGGGTTGGAACAGGCTGACTTACCTGGCAGTGAGGATGGGGGTTGGAACAGGCTGACTTACCTGGCAGTGAGGATGGGGGTTGGAACAGGCTGTCTTACCTGGCAGTGAGGATGGGGGTTGGAACAGGCTGGCTTACCTGGCAGTGAGGATAGAGGTTGGAACAGGCTGGCTTACCTGGCAGTGAGGATGGGGGTTGGAACAGGCTGACTTACCTGGCAGTGAGGATGGGGGTTGGAACAGCCCATCATGGCTCCTTTATTCTCAAAGATCTGAAACACAGTTAAAGACAGGTCTTAGTCTAGTATGGTAATCTAACACAGTTAAAGACAGGTCTTAGTCTAGTATGGTAATCTAACACAGTTAAAGATAGGTCTTAGTCTAGTATGGTAATCTAACACAGTTAAAGATAGGTCTTAGTCTAGTATGGTAATCTAACACAGTTAAAGATAGGTCTTAGTCTAGTATGGTAATCTAATCATGGTTAAAGCCAGGTATGAACATAGGATTGTGATTACATTTCAGAGTCCCTGAAAAGACACAAGGATTCCCCCACCACACACCAACTACACACACACCCTGACCCCACCAACTACACACACACCCTGACCCCACCAACTACACACACACCCAACTACACACACATCCTGACCCCACCAACTACACACACACACCCTGACGCCACCAACTACACACACACCCTGACGCCACCAACTACACACACACCCTTACCCCACCAACTACACACACACCCTGACCACACCAACTACACGCACACCCTGACCCCACCAACTACACACAAACCCTGACCCCACCAACTACACACACACCCTGACGCCACCAACTACACACACACCCTGACCCCACCAACTACACACACACCCAACTACACACACACCCTGACCTCACCAACTAGACACACACACCCTGACGCCACCAACTACACACACACCCTGACCCCACCAACTACACACACACCCTGACCCCACCAACTACACACACACCCTGACCCCACAAACTACACACACACCCTGACCACACCAACTACACACACACCCTGACCCCACCAACTACACACACACCCTGACCCCACCAACTACACAAACACCCTGACGCCACCAACTACACACACACCCTGACCCCACCAACTACACACACACCCTGACCCCACCAACTACACACACACCCGGTGAGGAAGCATCCTGTTGGAGGGAGGTTAAAGACTTCCCCTGTCCGTCCGCAGAGGGTGATAGAAGACAGGAGGTTAAAGACTTCCCCTGTCCGTCCGCAGAGGGTGATAGAAGACAGGAGGTTAAAGACTTCCCCTGTCCGTTCGCAGAGGGTGATAGAAGACAGGAGGTTAAAGACTTCCCCTGTCCGTTCGCAGAGGGTGATAGAAGACAGGAGGTTAAAGACTTCCCCTGTCCGTCCGCAGAGGGTGATAGAAGACAGGAGGTTAAAGACGTCCCCTGTCCGTCCGCAGAGGGTGATAGTAGTAGTAAACTACATGAAAAAAAGGTACCTTAACTAAAAATAATAGAGCCTGTATATCACTTATAAGCAGGCGCGTAACATGCAGGTCAATTTGACCAATCACCCAATAATATACAATGGTTTTTAGGAGCATATACCTATGTGGGTGACTGAAAGATGAACGAGGTTCACACTCCAGTTCAGTTGGTGGCGGAAGGTAGCCAAGCAGAAGACGAGGCCAAGTGTTTAAAAGCGTTGGGCCAGTAATTGAAAGGTCGCTGGTTCGAATCCCTGAGCTGACTAATAAAAACATATGTTGATGAGCCCTTGAGCCCTTGCCCATAACTGATTATGTAAGTCGCTCTGGATAAGAGCTGTATATACACACCATCCTATATAACTACTGTCTATACACACCATCCTTTATAACTACTGTCTACAGACACCACCCTATATAACTACTGTCTACACACACCACCCTATATAACTACTGTCTATACTGTCTATACACACCATCCTATATACCTACTGTCTATACTGTCTATACACACCATCCTATATAACTACTGTTATACACACCATCCTATATAACTACTGTCTATACACACCATCCTATATAACTACTGTTATACACACCATCCTATATAACTACTGTCTATACCGTCTATACACACCATCCTATATACCTACTGTCTATACTGTCTATACAAACCATCCTATTATAACTACTGTCTACACACCATCCTATATAACTACTGTCTATACTGTATATACACACCATCCTATATAACTAATGTCTACACACCATCCTATATAACTGCTGTGTATACACACCATCCTATATAACTACTGTCTATACACACCATCCTATATAACTACTGTCTATACTGTCTATACACACCATCCTATATAACTACTGTCTATACACACCATCCTATATAACTACTGTCTATACTGTCTATACACACCATCCCATATAACTACTGTCTATACACACCATCCTATATAACTACTGTCTATACACACCACCCTATATAACTACTGTCTATACACACCACCCTATATAACTACTGTCTATACAAACAATCCTATATAACTACTGTCTACACACCATGATATATAACTACTGTCTATACTGTGTATACAAACCATCCTATATAACTACTGTCTATACTGTCTATACAAACCATCCTATATAACTACTGTCTACACACCATCCTATATAACTACTGTCTATACACACCACCCTATATAACTACTGTCTATACACACCACCCTATATAACTACTGTCTATACTGTCTATACACACCATCCTATACAACTACTGTCTATACACACCATCCTATATAACGACTGTCTATACAAACAATCCTATATAACTACTGTCTACACACCATCCTATATACCTACTGTCTATACACACCACCCTATATAACTACTGTCTATGCTGTGTATACAAACCATCCTATATAACTACTGTCTATACTGTCTATACAAACCACCCTATATAACTAATGTCTACACACCACACCATCCTATATAACTAATGTCTATACTGTCTATACACACCATCGTATATAACTACTGTCTATACTGTCTATACACACCATCCTATATAACTACTGTCTATACACACCATCCTATATAACTACTGTCTATACTGTCTATACACACCATCCAGTATAACTACTGTCTATACTGTATATACACACCATCCTATATAACTACTGTCTATACACACCATCCTATATAACTACTGTCTATACTGTCTATACACACCATCCAGTATAACTACTGTCTATACTGTATATACACACCATCCTATATAACTACTGTCTATACACACCATCCTATATAACTACTGTCTATACACACCACCCTATTATAACTATTGTCTATACACACCATCCTATATAACTACTGTCTATACACACCATCCTGTATAACTACTATCCATACTGTCTATGAACACCATCCTATATAACTACTGTCTATACACACCATCCTATATAACTACTGTCTATACACACCATCCTATTATAACTACTGTCTATACACACCATCCTATATAAATACTGTCTATACACACCATCCTAAATAACTACTGTCTATACACACCATCCTGTATAACTACTTTCCATACTGTCTGTGCACATCATCCTATTTAACTACTGTCTATACACACCATCCTGTATAACTACTGTCTATACACACCATCCTGTATAACTACTGTCTATACACACCATCCTATATAACTACTGTCTATACACACCATCCTGTATACCTACTGTCTATACACACCATCAAGAATAACTACTGTCTATACACACCGTCCTATATAACTACTGTCTATACACACCATCCTATATAACTACTGTCTATACACACCATCCTATATAACTACTGTCTATACACACCATCCTATATAACTACTGCCTATACACACCATCCTATATAACTACTGCCTATACACACCATCCTATATAACTACTGTCTATACACACCATCCTTTATAACTACAGTCTATACACACTATCCTATATAACTACTTTCTATACTGTCTATACACATCATCCTATATAACTACTGTCTATAAACACCATGCTATATAACTACTGTCTATACACACTATCCTTTATAACTACTGTCTATACACACCATCCCATTATAACTACTGTCCATACTGTATATGCACACCATCCTAAATAACTGTCTATACACACCATCCTCTACAACTACTGTCTCTACAAACCATACTATATAACTACTGTCTATACTGTCTATTTACACCATCCTATATAACTACTGTCTATACACACCATCCTAGATAACACTGTCTATACACACCATCATAAATAACTACTGTCTATATACACCATCCTCTACAACTACTGTCTCTACAAACACACCACCCTATATAATTACTGTCTACACACCATCCTATATAACAACTGTCTATACTGTCTATACACACCATCCAGTATACACCATCCCATATAACTACTATAAATACTGGAGGCTGAGACAGGAGGGGTCAGGATACACTGTGGACAGTAGTTATATAGGATGGTGTGTTATAATACTGTCTATACACACCATCCTGTATAACTACTGTCCATACTGTCTGTGCACATCATCCTATATAACTACTGTCTATACACACCATCCTGTATAACTACTGTCTATACACACCATCCTGTATAACTACTGTCTATACACACCATCCTAAATAACTACTGTCTATACACACCATCCTGTATACCTACTGTCTATACACACCATCAAGAATAACTACTCTCTATACACACCATCCTATATAACTACTGTCTATGTCTATACACACCATCCTATATAACTACTGTCTATACACACCATCCTATATAACTACTGCCTATACACACCATCCTATATAACTATTGTCTATACACACCATCCTATATAACTACTGTCTATACACACCATCCTTTATAACTACTGTCTATACACACCATCCTATATAACTACTTTCTATACTGTCTATACACACCATCCTATATAACTACTGTCTATACACATCATCCTATATAACTACTGTCTATACACACCGTCCTATATAACTACTGCCTATACACACCATCCTATATAACTACTGTCTATACACACCATCATTTATAACTACTGTCTATACACACCATCCAATTAAACTACTGTCTATGCACACCATCCTATATAACTACTGTCTATACACACCATCCTGAATAATTACTGTCCATACTGTCTACACACCATCCTATATAACTATTGTCTATACACACCATTCTATATATCTACTGTCCATATTATCTATACACACCATCATATATAACTACTGTCTATACACACCATCCTGTATAACTACTCTCTATACACACCATCCTATATAACTACTGTCTAAATACACCCTCCTATATAACTATGGTCTATACTGTCTATAACACCATCCTATATATCTACTGTCTATACACACCCTCCTATATAACTACGGTCTATACTGTCTATACACACCATCCTATATAACTACTGTCTATACTGTCTATACACACCATCCTATATAACTACTGTCTATACACACCATCTTATATAACTACTGTCTATACACACCATCCTATTATAACTACTGTCTATACACACCATCCTATATAACTACTGTCTATACTGTCTATACACACCATCCTATATAACTACTGTCTATACTGTCTATACACACCATCCTATATAACTACTGTCTATACACATCGTCCTATATAACTACTGTCTATACTGTCTAACCCTAACCCATCCTATAAATAACTACTGTCTATACACACCATCCTATTATAACTACTGTCTATACACACCATCCTATATAACTATTGTCTATACACACCATCCTATATAACTACTGTCTATACTGTCTATACACACCATCCTTTATAACTACTGTCTTTACCGTCTAACCCTAACCCCTCCTATATAACTGCTGTACATGCCTTTTCTATTCATATACTGTCTATACACACAAATATATACATGCATGTACAGCATGTATGTATGTTATGCCGGACTCGTTCTGATATGTGTGTGTATTGTTTTGTATTGTTAGCTATCCTGCCCCCTTGAGGATAGAAACATAAGCATTTCACCTGCGATAACATCTGCAAAATGTGTACGACTAATCAATTGGATGTAACATCCGATGGTCTGTGAATCTCCTGGCTAAAGGCCTTCTCTATGTTGACAGCAACCCTCCTCTGCCCTCGTGCTTCCCAGGGTGAGAAAGTCATAAAGGGAATAACAGGATTAACACCTGGAGACAGATGTATCAAAGTAGGAGTGCTGATCTCTGATCCGTTCTCCCTTTTAATCGTAATGAATAAGATGATATGGACTGGGGGACCTGATCCTAGACCAGCACTCCTACTCAGTCACTTTGTAGACCAGACCTTACCTGGACCCAGGGGTAGGTGGAGCCTAGATCCACCATCAGTTCTGCCCACTTGTCAATTACTTTGATGATGTCAGGAAGCGTCATGAGAGGCAGTGTGACGTCAGACCAGGGGTGGAAACACATCACCTTGCTGACAAACAAACAACAACAATAAACAACATCACCTTGCTGACAAACAACATTGCATAACCTTACTGAGAAACAAAATCACATAACCTTGTTGACAAACATCATCATCACATCACCTTGCTGACAATCATCATCATCACATCACCTTGCTGACAAACATCACATCACCTTGCAGACAAACGACATCATCACATCACCTTGCTGACAAACAACAACATCACATTGCCTTGCTGACAAACATCATCACATCACCTTGCTGACAAACAACAACATTACATCACCTTGCTGACAAACAACAACATCACATTGCTTTGCTGACAAACATCATCACATCACCTTGCTGACAAACAACAACATCACATTGCCTTGCTGACAAACATCATCACATCACCTTGCTGACAAACATCATCACATCACCTTGCTGACAAACATCATCACATCACCTTGCTGACAAACAACAACATCACATTGCCTTGCTGACAAACATCATCACATCACCTTGCTGACAAACATCATCACATCACCTTGCTGACAAACAACATCATCACATCACCTTGCTGACAAACAACATCATCACATCACCTTGCTGACAAACAACATCATCACATCACCTTGCTGACAAACAACAACATCACATTGCCTTGCTGACAAACATCATCACATCACCTTGCTGACAAACATCATCATCACATCACCTTGCTGACAAACATCATCAAATCACCTTGCTGACAAACAACATCATCACATCACCTTGCTGACAAACATCATCACATCACCTTGCTGACAAACATCATCACATCACCTTGCTGACAAACAACAACATCACATCACCTTGCTGACAAACATCATCACATCACCTTGCTGACAAACATCATCACATCACCTTGCTGACAAACAACATCATCACATCACCTTGCTGACAAACATCATCACATCACCTTGCTGACAAACAACATCATCACATCACCTTGCTGACAAACAACAACATCACATCACCTTGCTGACAAACAACAACATCACATTGCCTTGCTGACAAACATCATCACATCACCTTGCTGACAAACATCATCACATCACCTTGCTGACAAACATCATCACATCACCTTGCTGACAAATAACATCATCACATCACCTTGCTGACAAACAAAATCATCACATCACCTTGCTGACAAACATCATCACATCACCTTGCTGACAAACAACATCATCACATCACCTTGCTGACAAACAACAACATCACATCGCCTTGCTGACAAACAACATCATCACATCACCTTGCTGACAAACATCATCATCACATCACCTTGCTGACAAACATCATCACAACACCTTGCTGACAAACATCATCACATCACCTTGCTGACAAACAACATCATCACATCACCTTGCTGACAAACAACAACATCACATCACCTTGCTGACAAACATCATCATCACATCACCTTGCTGACAAACAACAACATCACATTGCCTTGCTGACAAACAACATCACATCACCTTGCTGACAAACATCATCACATCACCTTGCTGACAAACAACAACATCACATTGCTGACAAACAACATTACATCACCTTGCTGAGAAACAATATCATCACATCACCTTGCTGACAAACAACAACATCACATTGCCTTGCTGACAAACATCATCACATCACCTTGCTGACAAACAACAACATCACATTGCCTTGCTGACAAACAACATCACATCACCTTGCTGACAAACATCATCACATCACCTTGCTGACAAACATCATCACATCACCTTGCTGACAAACAACAACATCACATTGCCTTGCTGACAAACATCATCACATCACCTTGCTGACAAACATCATCACATCACCTTGCTGACAAACAACATCACACCACCTTGCTGAGAAACAACATCATCACATCACCTTGCTGACAAACAACAAAATCGCATCACCTTGCTGACAAACAACAACATCACATTGCCTTGCTGACAAACATCATCACATCACCTTGCTGACAAACAACAACATCACATTGCCTTGCTGACAAACAACATCACATCACCTTGCTGACAAACATCATCACATCACCTTGCTGACAAACAACAACATCACTTTGCTGACAAACAACATTACATCACCTTGCTGAGAAACAACATCATCACATCACCTTGCTGACAAACAACAACATCACATTGCCTTGCTGACAAACATCATCACATCACCTTGCTGACAAACAACAACATCACATTGCCTTGCTGACAAACAACATCACATCACCTTGCTGACAAACATCATCACATCACCTTGCTGACAAACATCACATCACCTTGCTGACAAACAACATCACATTGCCTTGCTGACAAACATCATCACATCACCTTGCTGACAAACATCATCACATCACCTTGCTGACAAACATCATCACATCACCTTGCTGACAAACAACAACATCACATTGCCTTGCTGACAAACATCATCACATCACCTTGCTGACAAACAACAACATCACATTGCCTTGCTGACAAACAACATCACATCACCTTGCTGACAAACATCATCACATCACCTTGCTGACAAACATCATCACATCACCTTGCTGACAAACAACATCACATTGCCTTGCTGACAAACATCATCACATCACCTTGCTGACAAACATCATCACATCACCTTGCTGACAAACAACATCACATTGCCTTGCTGACAAACATCATCACATCACCTTGCTGACAAACAACATCACATCACCTTGCTGACAAACAACAACATCACCTTGCTGACAAACAACATCACACCACCTTGCTGAGAAACAACATCATCACATCACCTTGCTGACAAACAACAAAATCGCATCACCTTGCTGACAAACAACAACATCACATTGCCTTGCTGACAAACATCATCACATCACCTTGCTGACAAACAACAACATCACATTGCCTTGCTGACAAACATCATCACATCACCTTGCTGAGAAACAACATCACATCACCTTGCTGACAAACAACAAAATCGCATCACCTTGCTGACAAACATCATCACATCACCTTGCTGAGAAACAACAACACATCACCTTGCTGAGAAACAACATCATCACATCACCTTGCTGAGAAACAACAACACATCACCTTGCTGACAAACAACATCATCACATCACCTTGCTGACAAACATCATCACATCACCTTGCAGAGAAACAACTTCATCAAATCACCTTGCTGAGAAACAACATCATCACATCACCTTGCTGAGAAACAACAACACATCACCTTGCTGACAAACAACATCATCACATCACCTTGCTGACAAACAACATCATCACATCACCTTGCTGAGAAACAACAACACATCACCTTGCTGAGAAACAACAACACATCACCTTGCTGAGAAACAACAACACATCACCTTGCTGACAAACATCATCACATCACCTTGCTGACAAACAACATAATCACATCACCTTGCTGACAAACAACATCATCACATCACCTTGCTGACAAACAACAAAATCGCATCACCTTGCTTACAAACAACAGGCCCCCAGGTAACTACCCAACTATTATTAATTTGTTAGATATGTCCAACAGCATAATACCAGAGGCAGATACTGTAATATTCACTGTATGAACTACAATAGTCTATCTGGTAAGAAGACCTTGTCATATACCGGTGCTGTTGAGTGGAACAAACTACCACATCAACTCAAAGCCATACAAACCATCACCACTTTTAAAATAATGTCAAAGCTGGCTGCAGATTGAACAGTATAATCAAAACATATGAGACACAATGGAAATAAGTACCCAACTTTATTGCGCAACCCGGTTAAAATAAATACATCTTGGTACATACAGTGGGGCAAAAAAGTATTTAGTCAGCCACCAATTGTGCAAGTTCTCCCACTTAAAAAGAGGAGAGAGGCCTGTAATTTTCATCATAGGTACACTTCAACTATGACAGACAAAATGAGAAAAAAAATCCAGAATATCACATTGTAGGATTTTTTATGAATTTATTTGCAAATTATGGTGGAAAATAAGTATTTGATCACCTACAAACAAGCAAGATTTCTGGCTCTCACAGACCTGTAACAACTTCTTTAAGAGGCTCCTCTGTCCTCCACTCGTTACCTGTATTAATGGCACCAGTTTGAACTTCTTATCAGTATATAAGACAAGTGTCCACAACCTCAAACAGTCACACTCCAAACTCCACTATGGCCAACACCAAAGAGCTGTCAAAGGACACCAGAAACAAAATTATAGACCTGCACCAGGCTGGGAAGACTGAATCTGCAATAGGTAAGCAGCTTGGTTTGAAGAAATCAACTGTGGGAGGGAGCAATTATTAGGAAATGGAAGACATACAAGACCACTGTTAATCTCCCTCGATCTGGGGCTCCACGCAAGATCTCACCCCGTGGGGTCAAAATGATCACAAGAACGGTGAGCAAAAATCAACAAACAACATCATCACATCACCTTGCTGACAAACAACATCATCACATCACCTTGCTGACAAACAACAACATCACATTGCCTTGCTGACAAACATCATCACATCACCTTGCTGACAAACATCATCACATCACCTTGCTGACAAACAACAACACCACCTTGCTGACAAACAACAACATCACATCACCTTGCTGACAAACATCATCATCACATCACCTTGCTGACAAACAACAACATCACATTGCCTTGCTGACAAACAACATCATCACATCACCTTGCTGACAAACAACATCATCACATCACCTTGCTGACAAACAACAACATCACATTGCCTTGCTGACAAACATCATCACATCACCTTGCTGACAAACAACAACATCACATTACCTTGCTGACAAACAACATCACATCACCTTGCTGACAAACATCATCACATCACCTTGCTGACAAACAACATCACATTGCCTTGCTGACAAACATCATCACATCACCTTGCTGACAAACATCATCACATCACCTTGCTGACAAACAACAACATCACCTTGCTGACAAACAACAAAATCGCATCACCTTGCTGACAAACAACAACATCACATCACCTTGCTGACAAACATCATCACATCACCTTGCTGACAAACAACAACATCACATTGCCTTGCTGACAAACAACATCACATCACCTTGCTGACAAACATCATCACATCACCTTGCGGACAAACAACAACATCACATTGCTGACAAACAACATTACATCACCTTGCTGAGAAACAACATCATCACATCACCTTGCTGACAAACAACAACATCACATTGCCTTGCTGACAAACATCATCACATCACCTTGCTGACAAACAACAACATCACATTGCCTTGCTGACAAACAACATCACATCACCTTGCTGACAAACATCATCACATCACCTTGCTGACAAACATCATCACATCACCTTGCTGACAAACAACAACATCACATTGCCTTGCTGACAAACATCATCACATCACCTTGCTGACAAACATCATCACATCACCTTGCTGACAAACAACAACATCACCTTGCTGACAAACAACATCACACCACCTTGCTGAGAAACAACATCATCACATCACCTTGCTGACAAACAACAAAATCGCATCACCTTGCTGACAAACATCATCACATCACCTTGCTGAGAAACAACAACACATCACCTTGCTGAGAAACAACATCATCACATCACCTTGCTGAGAAACAACAACATCACATTGCCTTGCTGACAAACATCATCACATCACCTTGCTGACAAACAACATCATCACATCACCTTGCTGACAAACAACATCATCAC